>NW_024664346.1:0-406 GCF_008729295.1 Plectropomus leopardus | reverse complement strand
GTTCAACCACAAAAACGACCGCAAAGGACCAGTGACAGACTTCAATTGCACCGAAAACTGTAAGAAATAACCATTTTAAGTCGTTTTAAAGCTTTTCGAAGTTTTGTTTTCATTAAATATGCTTGTTTCAAGTAAAGCTTATTTGCTAACCTAATTTTAGCTAGCAGGTGACAAAGTTCCATACTCGCTAGTTTAAAGCTTCAAATGCAAAAACAACCTCAGAAAATAATCTCAGCGGTACAATTTCAACATGGAAAATATAAGTATATAACCACTTTAAATAAATGTAACTCTTTTTGCAGGTCTTTTTTCATTAGCTAGTCCCATGTTCGTTGTGTAAAGTTTGTTTTTTAACTTAATTTTAGCTCGGAATTCATGAATTCTAGTTTCTATTTAGCATATTTCA
>NW_024664345.1:0-606 GCF_008729295.1 Plectropomus leopardus | reverse complement strand
CCATGTTTCTATGAACGTGAATCAGCAGCTGTGTTCTACTGGTATAAACAGACGGTGGGACAGAAACCAAAGCTCATCTCTACCTTCTACAAATATGATGAAAGTGTAACTTTTATTGATGAATTGAAAACTGATCCACGCTTCAAATTGGAAACTAAAAACGGTAAAAAATACTTGACAATCACATCATTGCGCATTTCAGACTCAGCGACTTATTACTGCGCTGGTAGCTATGCAAGCTATAAGTTTGAATTTGCAGAGGGCATCACCGTGAGTGTAAAGGGTTCAGGCTTGAACATCCCAATTTCGGTCCATCAGTCAGCATCTGAGACCATCCAGCCAGGAGGCTCTGTGACTCTGAACTGTACAGTTCAAACTGGGAGCTGTGATGGAGAACACAGTGTTTACTGGTTCAAAAACTCTGAAGAATCTCATCCAGGACTCATTTACAGCCATGGAGGCAGGAATGATCAGTGTGAGAGGAACACCAGCACACAAACACACACCTGTTTCTACAACCTGCCGATGAAGAGCCTGAATCTCTCTCATGCTGGGACCAACTACTGTGCTGTTGCCTCATGTGGACACATACTGTTTGGAAACGGC
>NW_024664344.1:0-802 GCF_008729295.1 Plectropomus leopardus | reverse complement strand
TGTTTAAAATTAGCCTACAGAAAAATAGACATATTTTTTAGGATCTTTTCATGATAGGTTTTATTTTTAATTTTATTTTATTTTATTTACTTTCTTTTTTTGTTGCAAATTTCAGGTAATTTTCTTATAACTTTTTTTTGTACTTTCTCCCTGATTTTTGGGTCATTTCTAGTTGCTCAAAGCTTTTGGTGGGTTGACATTGACTTTACAATTGAAATAGATACTTAAATATGTTTATTTTGCCAACTTATGTATTACCCCCTTCTGTCTATCTATCTGTCATTGTAGATTAAACTAGTCATGTTTTCTTGTTGATTTAAGGTGGCGCTGCCTGGCTCTTTAAAGAGGATCCAGTCCATCAACAAACACAACCGAGCTGAGAGGACAAACTCTGACATCAGCTGTAAGATGTTTCTTCTGTTCTCATCCTCATGGAAGCTCTTACTTATCCTGCTGTAACGACTCATATGTTTCATCTCTGTTTATTTCTAATTGTGATGATAGAGGACACATTTATTCTGCTCTTATTTCAATTTTTCTTGACAAGTGAAATGAAGTGTTTCTTTGAGTTTGTTAAATATTTGTTGTCCCTCAGTGGAACAGATTTACACTCGGAGGCCTGTGAAGAAAGAATCCCCAAATACAACAGTAAGTTTATGACTCTTTTTTTCAATTATGTCTTTATCATTTTCAACATTTAACAATTGGCAGACATTTAAAGAATAATACAGAAAAAGAGTGTAATTAGACAAAATGATTATAAGGACAACAAAATAAATGAGTAAATGATTTAAAAATAAAT
>NW_024664343.1:0-382 GCF_008729295.1 Plectropomus leopardus | reverse complement strand
TTTGTTGTTGTTTATTTCTTTAGGCCTTTCATAGAGGTCCATTTAACCCTTTACCACTTGGTTTGACATCCGTTTTCTTTCTTATGCCTTTAAACCTCTGAAACCTGAAAAATTTGTTCGATTTCTTTCAGAAACAAAAAGAATAAAAAAAAGAAAAAAGATAATAAGCAATTTGGCAAGAAATGTCCTATAAGTTATAGAAAAAAAAGTAAAAGGTGAGAAAGAAATGTCCTGATAATTAGCTGGGGTAATTATGAGATTTTATAAAAAAATAAAATAAAAAAAAAGTTAGTGAAAAATGTCTAGAAAACTACATTTATAATTATTATAATGATTTTTATCATCCTGCTTGTTTATGTTTTTTATTACATTGCTTAAAAAA
>NW_024664342.1:0-2934 GCF_008729295.1 Plectropomus leopardus | reverse complement strand
CTCCATTCTGTAAGCCCACTTCAAACAGCGCCCTGTCTGTGGCTTTCTGCAGTTTATAGGAGAGCCAGGCATTCTGTCCAGAGTCCACATCAACAGCCACCACTTTAGTCACCAGATAACCCACATCTGCTGAACGAGGCACCATCTCAGCCACCACAGAGCCACCAGTCTGGACTGGGTACAGAACCTGAGGAGGGTTGTCGTTCTGGTCCTGGATCATTAATTTCACAGTCACATTACTACTGAGTGGAGGGGAGCCTCCATCCTGCGCTTTGACAACGAATACCAGCTGTTTTACTTGTTCATAATCAAATGAGCGCACTGAGTGTATAACTCCGCTTTCTGCACTGACAGAAACATATTCAGACACCTGAGATCTGCCTTTGTTATTAACATCCAGCATATAAGATATACGGGCGTTTTGGTTTTCATCGGGATCTTGTGCTCTTATGGTAAGAAGTGAAACACCCGGAGAGTTGTTTTCTGTGATAAACGCGTTGTAAACACTCTGTGGAAACACTGGAGCGTTATCGTTCACATCAGAGACCTTTAAGTTAAAGGCTCTTTTTGTTGAGAGAGGAGGCATTCCTGCATCTGTCGCAACTACAGTGATGTTGTACTCTGAAACTGTTTCTCTATCTAATGCAGTATCTGTTACCAAAGTATAGTAATTTCTTAAATTAGACTGAATTTTGAAGGGTGCGTTTTGTTCTATTCTACAGTTAACTTGTCCGTTGTCACCTGAATCCAAGTCTTTCACATTTATAATGCCAACTGTTGTACCAGGAGGCGAATCTTCTGACACAGGACTAGTGAATGACATTACATTGATGACAGGTGGATTATCATTTACGTCAGTCACATCAACTATGACTTTACTCGAGTCTGTTAAAGCTCCCTGGTCTGTTGCTTCAATACGTATTTCATATTTCTTTGCTTTTTCATAGTCAACCTGCCCTGAAAGAAAAATCACACCTGTTGTCTTGTTAATTTCAAATATACTGTCAATACTGCCTTGCATTTTAGATATAGAATAATAAATCAAACCATATGATCCGCTATCTGCGTCAGTTGCATTCACGGTAATGATATAGGTCCCTTTTGCGGCATTTTCCGTTACAGTGGCCTTATAGACTGACTGATTGAAAACAGGCGAATTGTCATTGGCATCTAGGACAGTGATATCTATATTTACAGTGCCAGATTTCTGTGGCGTCCCACCGTCTACTGCTATCAGCTTTAGGGACAGACTTGGATATCGCTCTCTATCCAGTGGTTTCTCAAGTACCATCTCTGCCTGTTTTCTTCCGTCGGAATTTGAATGCTTTTTCAAAATAAAATTCTCGTTTGGAGATAAATGATAATCCTGAAGCCCGTTGACTCCTACATCAGGATCATTGGCTGTCGGCAAAACAAAACGTGCTCCCGGTGCGGCTGATTCTCCAATAGTCAATTGCATGTCGTGCTGATGAAAAGAAGGTGAATTATCATTAATGTCCAATACTTCAACAGTAACGTGGTGTAGCTCCATCGGGTTTTCTAAAATCAGATCAAAGCTGAAGCTACATGGCGTTGCGTCTCCACAAAGCTGCTCTCGGTCTATTTTCTCGTTCACGACTAAAATCCCTTTGTCTGTCTTCAGCTCGGTGTACTGGATGCCTTCTCCGGTCACGATACGAGCTCGGCCAGAGCGGAGCCTCTGCGTATCTATTCCGAGGTCCAATGCGACATTACCAATAAGGGATCCCTTCCTCATCTCCTCTGGGATTGAATAACGTATCTGACCGCTGGTAACATGACTGAGGAAAAGAAGATACACAAGGCTTTGCGACGTCATTCTGTAGCAAAAACGCCATCTCAGAGTCCTGTAGCCATATATACCCAAATCCATGTTATCAGATAGATGATATAAAATTATACTATGCATACATTTCTCTGAGAAAACCGAAGGATTAACAACAGCGCAATGTAAGTGTATTATATAATGAAGAAGGGAAAAATTATTTCCAGCGTCCTTTCTCTCGCAATGGAAAAACATCAAATCACACCCACACTATCTGCGTCGAGCTCAACGTCGCTTTAAGCATCTCCACTCTCTGCAGAGCAGGATAAAGAAAGGCACCGCCTGATACCCTTCAGAGTTTTAACTTGACCAACAGCGTCCCTTAGAGTCCACTCAATGCAAGTCAACACAGGGAAGGAATATAACTGTAAATTCAACATGTCATAGTAAGACCGGCAATTTCCCTTAAAGGGACAAATGATACCAACGATGTCGTCAAAACTGAAACAAATGAGCTAACATATGACAAATGTAATTGTGCACCGGGGCAATCATCTTTGGAAGACAAGCGGTGACAACTTAAACCATAGAATGGTATTAATCAAAGAGATAAATGTAATATAATATTAAGATCAAGTAGCGAATCAACTTGCCAGTCGACTGAAGAGAACCATACAACTGAAGAAAGTGAACCACAATCTTAACCGTCAGACTTCAACACAAAGTACAAAATCTGAAAATATCAATACTGTCATTCAAAAAATCGCAAAGATGACGATTAAATTAAAACAAGCCATTCACTTGAGGCTTGCTATTGGAAGACTTAGACAAATGCAGCAGTCACTTAATACATATTTGAATTTCATGTAGAACTTCTTGACATAGTTTTTAAAATTGGAAATGCATGCACATGTGCACATATTCAATTTCATGTTACAAAAGCTTATGTAAAATGCATAATGGCATCACTTGCAAGGGATGCAGAAACAGAATTCTTACTAAAAGAGATCAGCAAACAGGGGCGCTGTCTATGGTGCTGAAAGTAAGAGCGTAATCTTCAACTCTTTTTTTTTAAACGAGGTGTAATTTTAAAAAAAGTAAAGAAAAAAGAGGCGCAAAGGGGTAAAAGAGGATTTTTATAACTCACCTCT
>NW_024664341.1:0-330 GCF_008729295.1 Plectropomus leopardus | reverse complement strand
GCGTGACGTGATGCTGTTATTGTTTTTGTTTTTTTTTCTGCGATAACATGAGACATTAGTTAGCTAGCTAGCAAGACAAAATGTCATTGTCCAAAGCAGTCAAAAGGAAAGTCGACAGCGAAGGTAGGACGTATAAAGAAGAGTGGAGAGAAAAATATGCATTCATCCTACCTGATTTTATGAACGCCAAGCCAGTCTGTCTCATCTGCAATGAGGTTGTTGCAGTTTGCAAAGAATATAATATCCGAAGGCTCCACGAGACTAAGCATGGCAACTTCAAAGCTGCATATCCACTCCAGACAGAGGCGCGAAGGCAGAAAGTTAGCGCAC
>NW_024664340.1:0-319 GCF_008729295.1 Plectropomus leopardus | reverse complement strand
GTTGTTTTTTATACTTTTGATTTTTTGTTTCGGTTTTTTGGCAAATTTTCAGATAATTGTTTGTACAGATTTTTTGCTAAGTTCTGGGTCATTTTCTTTTGCTGCTCATTAGTTCTTCTCATGTTTTTGAAAAAATAAATAAATAAAGCCAATTTGCCCTGGTCTCCAAGGGTTAAATTATTAACGAGTGTTTTTCTATCTTTTTGTAAGTAATCAGAGCCCTTTAAGAGATTTGTTTATTCTAGTGCACTAAAGGTAAATAAAAGCCCGTCGCATATACACGGGCTATTCATCGAAGTTTTACGGTAATGCGAATTAG
>NW_024664339.1:0-377 GCF_008729295.1 Plectropomus leopardus | reverse complement strand
AGAAACAGGACAGACATGTCTCATTAATATACACAAACTGAGAGGACAGAGACATACAGGACAGGTGGTGTGGTTTATGAGTAGATGATGGTGTGGTTTATACATAGATGACAGTGTGGTTTATATGTAGATAACAGTGTGGTTTATACATAGATGACAGTGTGGTTTATACGTAGATAACAGTGTGGTTTATACATTGATGACAGTGTGGTTTATATGTAGATAACGGTGTGGTTTATACGTAGATAGCGGTGTGGTTTTTATGTAGATAACAGTGTGGTTTTTATGTAGATAACAGTGTGGTTTTTATGTAGATAACAGTGTGGTTTATATGTAGATAACAGTGTGGTTTTTATGTAGATAACAGTGTGGTTTAT
>NW_024664338.1:0-934 GCF_008729295.1 Plectropomus leopardus | reverse complement strand
TAAAAACAATGTTAAATCAAGGAGGAGGAGTTAATGCAAAACTCAGATATCTTCCACCTCTACTTATCTGACTGCAGAGAGGAGGACAGACAACAGTGGACACACAGTTTAAAATGATGGACTATAGGACAGGACTGCTGCTGTTAACTATCTGCTGGGCAGGTGACGATTTTCACTGCTCTTAGACCTACTTTTCATTTGTGTACTGACTTAATTCATGTAATTTTCTGTTATATCTTGACAGGTGTTGATGGTCAGACTCTGACTCAGTCTGAACCAGCGAATAAAAGGCCTGGAGAATCTCACAGACTGACCTGTACAGTCTCTGGATTTTCACTCAGTGGCTACTGGATGCACTGGGTCAGACAGGCTCCTGGAAAAGGACTGGAGTGGCTTGCCTGGATTGATGATGGTAGTGGCAGCAGCAAATACTACTCTCAGTCAATTCAAGGCCGGTTTACCATTTCCAAAGACAACAGCAGACAGCAGCTGTATCTGCAGATGAACAGTCTGAAGACTGAAGATTCTGCTGTTTATTATTGTGCTCGAGACACACAGTGACACAGGAAGCAGCAACACTGTACAAAAACTCAACATGCCGAAAGAAGTCAAAACTGCATCTTATATTCAAAGAAATAAACTTCAGTCCAACATAAACACACATGCACATTAAAAGCCTTCATTCAGACAAATCTTATTAAAGCTCGACCGTGCAGTTGAGGCAGACATTATATATATTCTCTTTATAAAAGCGAATGTTTTAATCTGACTCATCTGACTTAAAAGTTAAAAAAAATAAATAAATAAATACACATTCTGTCACGATTGTCAACATGAATCTTAATAACACAATTTCAATTTTGACAATTGAAAGGACAGTTCATCCATCTCTTATAGCCTGTCAGTGTCCTTCTCTATGCAAAGTGAACTTCCT
>NW_024664337.1:0-205 GCF_008729295.1 Plectropomus leopardus | reverse complement strand
TGAGTCTGCAGGCTGGTATCCAGAGCCTGAGGTGTTGTGGCTGGACGGTGAGGGACACGTCCTCTCTGCTGGACCTACAGAGACAGTCAGAGGTCCTGATGACCTCTATACTGTCAGCAGCAGAGTGACTGTGGACAAGAGACACAGCAACAGCTTCACCTGCAGAGTCCAACAGAACCACATCAACCAGACCAGAGAGACACAC
>NW_024664336.1:0-433 GCF_008729295.1 Plectropomus leopardus | reverse complement strand
TTTAAATGATTTTAGATTAAATTATGATTCACAAAGGCTCACAGTGTTGATTCTACTGGATCTGAGCGCAGCCTTCGATACAGTAGATCACACTGTTCTTTTAACTCGTTTACAACACATCGGCCTGTCAGGTGCTGTTCACAAATGGTTTACTTCCTACCTCACAGGCAGGACATTCATGGTAAGTTTAGATACATGCTCCTCTAGGGTTCATAAAATCACATGTGGTGTGCCTCAGGGTTCCATTTTAGGCCCAGTGCTTTTTAATCTGTACATGCTCCCTCTAGGCAGTGTCATCAGGAGACATGGAGTCAACTTTCACAGCTACGCTGATGACACTCGGTTGTACATCTCCATGTCTCCACATGGAGATGTACAACTGAGTGTCTAAAATACAGTTAAAAAGTGCGTCCATTGGCCTTGTGTCCGGACA
>NW_024664335.1:0-593 GCF_008729295.1 Plectropomus leopardus | reverse complement strand
ATTTTAAGTATTCACATACTAGTGCTACTTGTTTTTATCATTAATATATTTGTTTTTTATATTTTTCCATACTTTGTGCTGGTACTTATTTCTATGTTCTGTAATTCATTATGCTTGGTATTAGAGTGACTGTGACAAACCACAATTTCCCCCTGGGGATCAATAAAGAAATACTAATTATGATTCTATCATCTTTTGACCACTTCATTTCCTGCATTTAGGTACATTTTTTGTATCAATTCATGCCTTTCCAGCATGAGGTTATGGTAGAAATGCTTCTAATTTTATCAAAATACAAGTCCTCCGCTGCTTTTATGTTTGTATCGGGGCGACAAATGCTAACGCTCTAAAAACTGACATGGACGTGTCCCCTGCGTTCCCCCCTGTAATCTACCCCAAGGCCATAAATGCTTTCTTTGTCTCCAATATTGTTATTTATTAAACAATATCGCATGCAGGGATTCAGTCATACATGAGTGTGATGAGTTGACTCCCTCCATTCAAACAGTCTCAAAAAAAAGTAGTGTTGAAGATTTTGACACATTAAGCGGAAACTTAAGTCTGCAGGAAACAGGAAACTGAGGGCTTGTTTT
>NW_024664334.1:0-532 GCF_008729295.1 Plectropomus leopardus | reverse complement strand
GTGTTAAAGGGCATGAAAGCTTAGTGTCAATTAAACTTTTACTACTCCAAGTGTGTTTTGTCAGCCTTGCAAGTATCATAATCTTACTTAGACCATGATGCTGACATGTCTGTGCAGCCCTCCAATGATTATTAGGTCAACAGCCAAAAGAGGAAGCAATTTGTGTGCACGTGTGTGTGTGTGTGTGTGTGTGTGTTTTTCTTTTTCTTTACATAATTATTACTACTATATGTTTATTTATTGTTTGTCTTTGTTGTTTGCTTTGTCATTTGTTTTTTCTCTTTCTCTTTTATTTTTCTAATGGTATATCCCTGGTTGAAAGTTACTCACTGTGAAAGAGAAGGTGAGAGGAGTGGACCAGAGGGGACAAGGGGAAGGGACCTATGTGTTTAATCATTTATCACTGTGGTGTCTCACTGTTTTCAATTCTGGTAAAAAAGGAGGAAAAAAAGGTCTCGGTCATAGAGGCTATAAAATCCCAATTCCTCACATGAAAACAAAAGTTTTTCTCAAAGCAAAAAGGGGATGTTTT
>NW_024664333.1:0-469 GCF_008729295.1 Plectropomus leopardus | reverse complement strand
AGCAGATCCGGGAGGGAGGTGCTCGTCGGGGCCAGAACGTCCTGCATGGTTCTCCTGTACTTGTCAGTCCTCCTTCTGATCCTGTGATGGGAGGAGCAGAACCCATGCAGGTGGGACACACTCGGCTAACCACCGAAGAACGGGAGAGACGACGACGGGGAAACCTGTGCCTCTACTGTGGACAGGCCGGCCACTTTGTTTCCCAGTGTCCAGTAAAAGGGCGGGCTCAACAGTAGAGGGGGGCATACTGCTGAGCCGATTTCAGAACTCTGTTTCCAGCCCCCGCCCACTATTCCATGTCCAGCTACAGCTCAAGGAAGGTTCACACACTCTCGCCACGTTCATCGATTCTGGGGCCGATGTCAACCTGATCGACAAAGAGCTAGCTCGTCAGCTGGGAATGAAGCTGGTCCCTCTTCCTCGTTCCCTGCCGGCCAGCGCCTTAGACGGTCATCTCCTGGGAACGGTG
>NW_024664332.1:0-607 GCF_008729295.1 Plectropomus leopardus | reverse complement strand
TCTTTCTTTCTTTGATTATTTAATTTATTATTTCTTTGTCCTTTTTTTATATTTTAGGTAATTTTCTTGTTACTGTTCTTTTGGCTTATTTTCAGGTCATTTTCTTAATTTTTTTTTTTTTTTTCTGAACAAATTTCTTGCTTTTTTTGAGTAATTTCATGTCAAGTTGCTCATTGCCTCCCCCCAGTGTTTTAGAAAGAAATCAGGCCAAAGGATTATTAAGTACTAGGGTTAAACAAGGATCTCCCTCTCATACAGAGCAGAAAGTGAAGCCCTCCTGCTAAAAGCTAAGCTCACCTCACAACAGTTTCCCAGACTGCCAAATGTATTAGTTCAGTTAAGTTCATGTTTATCGTCAGACTCAAACTCCATTAGAAAAACATACAACACAAGCAAGGTACAATACAAACATTTGAATTAAGACAAAAACATAAAAAATGTTAAACACATTATATCAAAGTTTCCACAGGAGTGACTGGTATCCTATAACACTAAAAATATGGCTTTGACAACAGCATGAATTAGGAGTCAGTGTACTGTAGTGTAAAGGAGGTAATGGTGCTGTGAAATTGTTTTTAAGCACAATTACCTCCTTTACATGCACCTT
>NW_024664331.1:0-2080 GCF_008729295.1 Plectropomus leopardus | reverse complement strand
TGACCTCTGACCTCTGTCTTGAGGAGGTCAGAGCAAAGACCAGATTTATAGTTGTCTCATTTTTATTTCTAAAGCTACTTCTTGACTCTCTTCTGTTTGAAGGAATAAAAGAGCTGGACCAAGTGATTGTGGTGCTCTTCACCACACACATGTTCATTGGAGGATTCTTTGGGTTTATCCTGGACAACACCATTCCTGGTATTACAAAGTACTTGTGTAAATAATGAGAAATGATCAAATCAGCCATCACTGTCAGCAAACCATGTCTTTTTTTTTTCTTTTGTTTTTTCAGGCACTGACAAAGAGCGGGGTATCAAAAGCTGGCGGGACAAGGTACAACAGGGAAGCAAAACCTTGAGTGACCAGTCATGCTACGATATTCCTTTCTGCAACTTTGTTTTTAAACGACTCAGATGTTTTCAGTACCTGCCCTTTCTCCCTTCTTATCGGGCCACCGAACAGGGGACATCCAATTATTGAAGTGTTGACTCACAGGGTTGCAATGATGCTGGTCTATTAGTCCAGCAAGGCAAAACATTAGTTGAGGTTCTGCAAAATATCTAAACCTTATATTCTTTAGGACTCCAAGTTTAATATGTTTCACTAAATACATGGTAAGAAATAAAAATAGAATTAAACTTAATGTTGAATTTCTACAACAAGGTTGGGGTACTATGTCTAGTTGGAATTTAACCATATAAACTCTCTCCATGTTATTTCTAGCTTAATAAAACATTTGTAGCACCTGAAAAGTAGTCTGACATTTCACAAGAATTATCTGTCATCAGAGGAGCTTGCATAGACATTAGTTAGACACTCCTTTAATTTGTTGTTAAGATTTTGTAAAGCTTTTGCAACATGCACCAGAAACTTCACCTGTTTTTCACTCTTCTTTTTTGGACAATTTTGGACTAACACTAGAAAAACATTGATTTATTATCAATAAACTGATGCATTGTTCCAGTTTAGACTCAAAATTGTGTATTAAGTTGTAAAGATTGAGTTAATATTCAATTAATGTGTTATGATAAAGTGGCACTAGTGCCACTTTATCATAACACATTAATTGAATATTAACTCAATCTTTACAACTTAATACACAATTTTGAGTCTAAACTGGAACAATGCATCAGTTTATTGATAATAAATCAATGTTTTTCTAGTGTTAGTCCAAAATTGTCCAAAAAAGAAGAGTGAAAAACAGGTGAAGTTTCTGGTGCATGTTGCAAAAGCTTTACAAAATCTTAACAACAAATTAAAGGAGTGTCTAACTAATGTCTATGCAAGCTCCTCTGATGACAGATAATTCTTGTGAAATGTCAGACTACTTTTCAGGTGCTACAAATGTTTTATTAAGCTAGAAATAACATGGAGAGAGTTTATATGGTTAAATTCCAACTAGACATAGTACCCCAACCTTGTTGTAGAAATTCAACATTAAGTTTAATTCTATTTTTATTTCTTACCATGTATTTAGTGAAACATATTAAACTTGGAGTCCTAAAGAATATAAGGTTTAGATATTTTGCAGAACCTCAACTAATGTTTTGCCTTGCTGGACTAATAGACCAGCATCATTGCAACCCTGTGAGTCAACACTTCAATAATTGGATGTCCCCTGTTCGGTGGCCCGATAAGAAGGGAGAAAGGGCAGGTACTGAAAACATCTGAGTCGTTTAAAAACAAAGTTGCAGAAAGGAATATCGTAGCATGACTGGTCACTCAAGGTTTTGCTTCCCTGTTGTACCTTGTCCCGCCAGCTTTTGATACCCCGCTCTTTGTCAGTGCCTGAAAAAACAAAAGAAAAAAAAAAGACATGGTTTGCTGACAGTGATGGCTGATTTGATCATTTCTCATTATTTACACAAGTACTTTGTAATACCAGGAATGGTGTTGTCCAGGATAAACCCAAAGAATCCTCCAATGAACATGTGTGTGGTGAAGAGCACCACAATCACTTGGTCCAGCTCTTTTATTCCTTCAAACAGAAGAGAGTCAAGAAGTAGCTTTAGAAATAAAAATGAGACAACTATAAATCTGGTCTTTGCTCTGACCTCCTCAAGACAGAGGTCAGAGGTCA
>NW_024664330.1:0-604 GCF_008729295.1 Plectropomus leopardus | reverse complement strand
TTTGAAATAAAACAGTCAACCAATATGGCACAAAAACGTTGCAGTATACTATGTTGTTAAAATTGCATAAAAAAAGTCACAGTATTGTATATTGTCCAGAATGGCACAAAAAATTAATTGTACAACATGATGTCCAAAGCAGCATAAAAAAGTCATAATATAGTATGTTGCCCAAAATGGCACAAAAAAAGTCATAGTAATGTATGTCATAATAGTTTGTAGTATTGTATAGTAGTAGTAAAAAAAAAGGAACAGTATAGCACAGGAAAGAAAAAAATCAAACATAGTATTGTATGTCTTCAAAAATGTCTCAAAAAAAGTTATAGCAATGTATGATGTCCAAAATTTCATAAAAGAGTCATAGTATAGTAAGTCGTCCAAAATAGCGTAAAAAAAGTTATAGTATTGTATGATGACCAAAAACAGCGCAAAAAAGTCATCTAATAGTATGGCGTCTGAAGTGGTATAGAATAGAGGTACAGGTATAGTGGTATAGTGGCTAGTATAATATTTCGTCCAAACAAAACAAAATAAGTCATAGTAAATTGTGGCGTCCAAAATAGTATAGTACATCATGAGAAATGACACAAAAAAAATCATAGTA
>NW_024664329.1:0-608 GCF_008729295.1 Plectropomus leopardus | reverse complement strand
CTCCGACGACCTGGAGGTCATCGTCATCCTGGAAGGTCAGGAGCCACACACAGACCACGCACAGACCACGCACAGACCATGCACAGACCACGTACAGACCACGCACAGACCACACACAGACCACGTACAGACCACGCACGGACCACGCACGGGCCACGCACGGACCACGTACAGACCACGCACAGACCACGCACAGACCACGTACGGACCACGTACGGACCACGTACGGACCACGCACGGACCACGCACAGACCACGTACAGACCACGCACAGACCACGTACAGACCACGTACAGACCACGTACAGACCACACACAGACCACGCACGAACCACGCACGAACCACGTACAGACCACGCACAGACCTCATACAGACCACGCACAGACCACGTATAGACCACGCACAGACCACGTATAGACCACGCACAGACCACGCACAGACCATGTATAGACTACGCACAGACCACGTATACACCACGTATAGACCACGCACAGACCACGTATAGACCACGCACAGACCACGCACAGACCACGTACGGACCACGTACGGACCACGCACAGACCACGCACAGACCACGCACGGACCACGTACAGACCACGCACAGACCAC
>NW_024664328.1:0-568 GCF_008729295.1 Plectropomus leopardus | reverse complement strand
CATCAGACACATGAAGAATCCAGCTGCAGATCAAGGTGTGAACTTGAACTTTAAAGAGACACTAAAGAATCACAAATTAAGGGTTTTTTTTTTTAAATGAGATGTTTACCAGCAGTGTAGTATTTGGGTGCACTACTAATGTATGTATGACATGACCTCAAATTGTTGTTTAGCAATTAAAGAATTATCTATTTGTTGGATTCTGCTTAACCCTTTGAAACCTGAGCAAATTGTTGTGATTTCTCTCAAAAACAGGGAGAAGGCAACAAGCAGGTGAGACATCTCAAAAAAAGCAGCATGAAAAAAAAAATTACAAGAAAAATACCTGAAAATAAGAGAAAAGTAAAAAACAAACCAAACCAGAAAAATACCCCCCAAAACAGTGCAGAACATTATGATAATAAAAAATGTCTGTAAATATATCATTCTAATAGTTATAAATACAGTTTTCTGGACGTTTTCCCAATTTTTTTTTAAGTTTCTAATCATTCTTTCACGCTTGTAAATCAAGTTTTTAAGAGGAAAGCAAACCAATTTGCTCAGGTTTCAAAGGGTTAAATAGCTTATG
>NW_024664327.1:0-242 GCF_008729295.1 Plectropomus leopardus | reverse complement strand
TCTCTGATGTTTCTGTGATAGTTCTGTGATGTTTCTCTGATGTTTCTCTGATGTTTCTGTGATGGTTCTCTGATGTTTCTCTGATGGTTCTCTGATGGTTCTGTGACGGTTCTGTGACGGTTCTCAGATAGTTCTCTGATGTTTCTCTGATGGTTCTCTGATGGTTCTCTGATGTTTCTCTGATGGTTCTGTGACGGTTCTGTGACGGTTCTGTGATGTTCTCGGATAGTTCTCTGATGTTT
>NW_024664326.1:0-230 GCF_008729295.1 Plectropomus leopardus | reverse complement strand
CTTGGTTCTCTGATCTCCACGAAGTCAGCCTGGAGCAGTCTCAGTCAATTTCGCGCTTGCGCTGCGGGCTCGGACAAGCCAGAAGTGTCCGAGCCCTACGCGAAACAGCTGGCCCGCAACATGTAGCATGAAGCAAGGCGCTGCCAGCGGCTGGGCCCCGGGCATCAGAGCAGTCCAGCAACACTCCCTCCAGTCTCTGGAGGGAGTGTTGCTGGACTGCTCTGATGCCC
>NW_024664325.1:0-388 GCF_008729295.1 Plectropomus leopardus | reverse complement strand
AAAAAATAAAATAAAGTTAAATAAAGCAAAGAAATAAATATATGTATAAATTATGAACTCACACATTGACCAAAAGGAGGCATCGGAGAGGGGACTGATTTATACACTTGATATTGCCGACGTGAAAAGAGGGAACAAAGTGTGAGTAAGGGGTCAAATCCCTAGCTAGTTTGAAGGTTATGAAAGTATTCCAGAAAAGGTCCCCACACTTTTTGAAACTTTTCTTTGGAGTTACAAATTGAGTAGTGTATTTTTTCAAGGTTTAAGCAAGACATAACATCTCTCAACCACTGAGCGTGGGTGGGCGGGGCAGCATCCCTCCACCTCAGCAATATTGCACATCTGGCCAGGAGAGAAGCAAAGGACAGAGTTCGGCGTTTAGCTGTGG
>NW_024664324.1:0-335 GCF_008729295.1 Plectropomus leopardus | reverse complement strand
AGAGTAAACTTTATATCAAACTGATAAGAAGGTCCATAGGACAGACGAAAAGGACATACAAGACATTTACCCCTCTCAATTCATCATTCAGTCTATAGTATATGTGCATATGAGGTGCTGTATACACTCAAATTGCCAGCAAGGCAATACTACTGTACTTATATATCGACAACAATTATGCCATATAAATCTAAAATATTTGTAGCGAGATTTAAGCATTTTTTGTTCATATATGTGAACAGGCTCAAATGAAATTATTTTAAGTGAGATTGCGAAGTAGGTACTTGTTTCAAACACAACTGACGTCCAAGTTTCTGTTTTACTTTGAAGGTAAT
>NW_024664323.1:0-286 GCF_008729295.1 Plectropomus leopardus | reverse complement strand
CCTGAGTGAGAGAAACTGCACCACTTTATTTTCTAGTTTAATCCCAAATTACACAGACACGTACTACTTCAGAATTGAGGACAGTAAATACAGGGCAACAGCTGCTTGTGATCCTCTTCAAATAACTGTTCAAGGTAAGAGAGCATTTTAAAATCAGTCTATAGTCTATAAACAAGAAATCAAGCATCATTTCTGTTTCTGTTTTGTAACCACAGATGTTCCTCCAAGGCCCAAAATTAAGATCTCAGGTGATCTGAAGGAGAATAAGTCTGTCACTATAACCTGC
>NW_024664322.1:0-377 GCF_008729295.1 Plectropomus leopardus | reverse complement strand
TTACATAAGTAACAGAAGAAAAACTCTTTGAGTGGGTCTAACCCACCGTAACCAAAACTTATCATGACTCAGTCACAGTAACAAGAGTAAGAGAAGGAAAGAGCTTCAGGAGGCTCCGCCCACCCTAACCCTGACCCTTCAGAAATGTTACATCCAAATGTGGTTCTTGTTGTTTAGATGATAATTAGCTATCAAACACTAGTTTATATTTTCTGGAAATTGTTTTTATATTCTCTGATGTAACGAATGAATAAGATATTGTAAATAGCAGCATTAGAATTACATCAGCTTAAGTTAAAAGGGATTTGACAGGAACATTTCCTTTAGACACCCTGAAGCCTTTTCCTCAATTAACACACATTTTCACATACATGTTT
>NW_024664321.1:0-307 GCF_008729295.1 Plectropomus leopardus | reverse complement strand
ATAAGTTCAAAGAATTTCTTGGGTTGTATTTTTATTTCCTATCTACTGTTAGAAATAAAGGTGCCAATTAGAACCATGTAGGAATTCCCCCAGGCATACAGTATTTGGTTACTGGTTGAAGCTTTCATATCAGGGTAGCAACTATTCTTCCTGGGGTCCACACATAAAAACAACAAACACGTTAACATTACCCCAAACCAAAACCCACATACCCACCCAGCACATTCCTACCCTCACCCTTTACCCACCACAAACCCTATTTAATCCAGATGCGATATCATAAGTCATAAAATAAAAAACCAATAAT
>NW_024664320.1:0-1882 GCF_008729295.1 Plectropomus leopardus | reverse complement strand
GGTGGCACGTAAGGCCTCTAAATCAAGCCTGTCGGGACAATGGGGAGTATGTGTCTCGTGCGGCCAATGTAAGAGATTGATGATGGAAAGCACCACCAGTACTTTCACATGTCTGCTATGGTTCTACACTGCCCCTGATGTTTATATACATACTGCATCCACGTCGCATTCACTTTTTAAGGACACGCACAGCCAATGCATCAAACCAACGCAGGGGACACGTGGCAGCCCTCATGCCTGCGCATACGCATAGTTAACAGCAAGTATATCTCCGGCCTTAAGAGGATAAGCAGTTAATGAATGAATTTTATCGCTTCCTGAAAACATAAAAAGAGCATAATGACACATCATATTACATTACTGAATTCTTTAACAGTATAGTTTTTTGTTTTCTTACTCTTTTCCAAGAGTTACGTGAGGAGATCAATAGCACTCGTATTTGTGTGTTAAAAATGAGACGACCATGAGTAACTGGTTAACTTGGCTAACCATAAAGACTGGAAACTGGGAGACACAGCTTGTCTGGTCTGTCCAAATGTAACACAGTCCACCTGTCAACACCTCTAAAGCTCTCTCATACCATTTTTGTGGAGTTCCTTTCTGAATATTTCTTTGGTGGGACCAATAAATCTCCTGGATTGGAGGCAAATAATAATCCCCTGTGAATCACTGATGGTCATTTTTACATCTCTGTCTCTGTACACATTTAATTAATCCAACAAATACTTTATTTATGGAACTTTAAAGGTGTTGATAGGTGGATTTTCTAACAATTGGACAGAGCTAGGCTATCTTTTTTCCCCCATTTCCAGTCTTTATGCTAAGCTAAGATAACCAGTTGCTTGTCTGATAGCTTAATATACAGGACCGAAAGTTTCTAAATCTGTACCAAACCAAACAAAATGGGAAAATGTTTTTGTATTCATGATAATGTACAATAAAATACTGTCAATCATTTCAGTTTCGAAGTTAAATCTTGAGTTTTACAACAACAGCTGGAGAAACTGTTTAATGATAATTGGGCAAACACTGAGAAAGGCCCTGTGGTACAATCGAAAAGCTCCAAAATAGCTTCTCAAAGGACTTTGAGGTGAAATTCTTTTGTCAATACTCAAAAGGCTTTCCTTTTTTTTTTTTTTAAAGACAAATGCCCCTTGGTAAAGCTGATGTGGCTCTGCAGTGACTCACCAAAATCCCCTTTACACATGGAACTGCTTTTGTTACCATTTTGACACCTAATTATGAATGTTTCAGTGTGTTTTAACCAAAACCATACTGGTTCAGAACCAGTAAAGTTGGCTCTCAGCTGAAACCAAAAAATAGCACGTTTTCCTTGCCCTGGAGTGTCAGTCACGATGATATCAGTAGGTGTGTCATATTGTACTGGTTGGGAAGAGAGGATGAAGAAGGCAGCAAATGAGAAGTGAAGTAAGAAATCGTCAGACACAAAAAGAGCAGGCAGAAGCCTCATTAATAGCTAGCTTATGCTTGGTGTTTTGGGAGAAAAAACAAATATCTGTGGACAAATTTAATAAACAATGGACCCCGTTAACACCGGTGACATCAAAAATCTAGTTACCTCTTTTTTCCCCCTTGCTTTGGCTTTGTTTTTTTTTTAATTTGTATTTACTTGTTTCTTTTTCTTTTTCTGTTTTGTTTTTATCTTTATTTTATCATTATTATTATAACTGTTTGAAACTACTTGTATATTTCTTGTGCTCTTTTCTTAAGACTGTAAACAGCAAAGTGGGAGATATATGCCAAATTAATATTATTTCAGCAACGTAATATTACCATTGAACATGCACTTAGTGGTATTAAACATGGACATATTTGAATTTATTGTGAACATCTCCTATGTTGTGTGCTGTCTTGAATAAAT
>NW_024664319.1:0-315 GCF_008729295.1 Plectropomus leopardus | reverse complement strand
GTCCTCTCTCTCCCTGCTGCAATATGATTTCTTAACACAGTTGATGGGTTTTTTTTCTCATAGGTATAACATGTTGATTGACGAGCAACAATTAACACCGGGTGACTGCCGAGCTGTGCTGGTGAGGGCCAAGCCGCACTTTTTGGAGATTTTGAAAGAGCTGTCTGACAGTTGTTCTGGCACCCTGGAGCCTGCCCAGGCCATCTTTGTGGTGTACTACCTCGAGGCAATAATCATCCTGCAACACCTCCAACGACCGGGCGTGGTGGCGTCTCAACCAAAGAAAGATAATCCAGAATACGTAAACCAAAACGA
>NW_024664318.1:0-915 GCF_008729295.1 Plectropomus leopardus | reverse complement strand
GCTGTCCCATTGCGACACCAGCTATTAATTAACAGAATTCTGCATCTAGGGCTCTCGCTGGTGCTGCACTTAGGCTATGAGTCATGCCGCAAAAAAAGCCACGCAAACCTACAAGTTATGTTGGCCTAAGCAAAGGATTTTAAGTAGTCTTCAAATGCAGTCCGAGAGTCGTAAAAAAAAGTAATACTAGTTTCTATTTCAGCAAGTGTGACCAGCTTTTAGTCAGTGGTTATACTTTGCCTCCTAGTGTATGATACTTGAATCATGTACTACATTTTATATGTACATTTTGATTTACCAAAATAGTGTAGACATTTATACCCAAGCATAGCCAGGAAATGACATTGGTTATATGTTTGCAAGCATTGAGCTCAAATGGCCTACCTTCTCTTTGTTGGGTAAAGTCTGAGTTCTGGTAAAAGTGTCTCCTCCGTTAATACTGATCAGCTCCGCATCTACAGGCGGGAACGGTGCGGGGAAAACCACTACGTCACTCTTGAGTGTGTCTGAGCTGAAACACACGTCATACTGCTGTGTAGATTTGGAGTAAGACCAGCTCCCGTCAGGGTGGGTGGTGATCATTGGGGCGCTGTACCTGCTGAAAGTGCTGTCTGTCCTGTGGCATCTGACAGCTATTAAGGTGATGAGGCTGAGCAGAAAGATCACTGACACCGCCACAATGGCAATCAGCAGATACAGGTTCAAATCCGAGAAACTGTCCTCCTTTATGGGCACATGTCTGAACTGAGTCTGGATGTCAGCTGTGCTTTCAACCACCACCACATCAACAGAAACAGTAGCTGACAGGGAGGGTTCTCCGTTATCAGAAACCAGCACCACTAAGGGATGAGTTTTCAGGTCATTGTCACTCATTCTCCTCTTAGTCCTGATTTCTCCGGTGCTGGTTCCGATCCG
>NW_024664317.1:0-484 GCF_008729295.1 Plectropomus leopardus | reverse complement strand
TGCTTTATTTTTTCTGCTGGCAATGAGCAAATCTTGCAGAAAAAACACACTAAGAATGTATAGTAAACAATATAAAGTATATATCAAATATGATAAACATGATCTGATTATAATATATGATAAAACATGCATCCTATGCAGCCGTTTTTTTGTTAGATTTTGCAAATGTCTCAGTGAGCATTCATGGTTTGTAGAAACGTATAATATTACATTTTCTTCTGGCAGCCGGACTAAAGTTCACCAAAGTTGAACCGATGCTACTGGCCTTTAAATATCTTTCCTGACTCTCTTCTTGCTCCTTTTTTTTGCATTTCTTCTTCTGCTTGTCAATAAAAGGGAAGCTTGACTCATCAAATTCACTTGTCCTTACTTTCAGGGACAAAAACAGGACAACTACTTCTAACATCCATCACTTTTCCATTAGAGGAAACACAGACAGAAGGACTAAAAACTGACATTAGCTCACATTGCACGGCTTCTGTTT
>NW_024664316.1:0-410 GCF_008729295.1 Plectropomus leopardus | reverse complement strand
TCAGGATGCAAATTTATTAATTTTTAAAAAGCTGAACAATAAAATTTAATAATGTGCGACACATTTTCTATGACGGCGTCAAAGTTTTTTCGTTCCCCGTCTGATAAAACACCAGCAGTTGCTGGATAAAAACACTTCGGGTTAGATAATGCAGTTTTATTAAAAAAGAAATGTTACTATGACAACCTGTAATGTTCAAATTCACTTGTATCTATTGATCAGTGCAGATTTCTGATCACCAATAATTCTGTCTTAAATGATTTTTTTTATCTTTTCTAATCTCATTTTAAATTTTTTTATTTTAATTAAATTTAACTGTATTGTTTTAATCACTTTTAATTGGTTAGATTATTTCGTTATTCTTCTTGTTGTACACTTTCACTTTTGAATCTCATTTTAAAATTTTGATT
>NW_024664315.1:0-641 GCF_008729295.1 Plectropomus leopardus | reverse complement strand
TCTCCAATATGAGATGAGTTAAAGACAATTAGAAACATGCCAAAATCATTCTGTTTCGGTACTGGTTAATAGTGCTATTTGCTAGGAAAGTGCAGCGTCAGCAGTACCCTTTCTTAATGATTAAGTTCAATTGCACTTTTTTAGACAAACTTGTTTTAACAAATAGATACAAATTTTAAAAAGCATTCTTAAAATTGCATTATATTTAGTGAGGAGTGCATCACGACTTGTCTAGGACTCAAAAACTCAGAGTTTAGGATTCGGGTCTTGAGTGCAAAGACTTGAGACTTGTGACTCGCAAAACAATCATTTGGTCCCTTCTCTGTGAGATATACGATTACAACTTACCAGTACGACAATATTACATATAAGTTGTAACCAATGGCTTTATTAATCATGAAGACGGCGCCAATGAACATTTAACCTTTAACTTTCTGGAAACGTATTCACATTTAAATGTGCAGACTTGATTGATAATAGACAAATATGTTCATTCGCTTTCCTGCCCAGAGTTAGATAAGAAGATTGACACTACTCTACCGGATAAGAGTGGTGTGAATCTTCTGATCGAACTCCTGCCAAGAAATGGAGTATTTACCAAAAACCTGTTCTGTTGCCACCTGCCCAGGAGATGTTTTATC
>NW_024664314.1:0-315 GCF_008729295.1 Plectropomus leopardus | reverse complement strand
TCATGTTTTCACTTAAAATACACAGTTTTTTGCACATTTTTCCAGCAGGAAACAGTAAAACACAATCATTTTTTGTGACACTATGCCTAGTAATAACTGCAGTGATTTGTCAGTAAAAAATAACCGCTTTTCATGGCACTATCCTGGCAGGAATTCTAGATATGTCTGTAAAAAACAGCAGCTTTTTGTCACACTATTCTGCCAGAAAATACATTGATGTCATGGTAAAACCCGGCAGGAAACGCAGTGAAATCTCCACGAAAAAACAGACAAAGAAAAAAGCTTTTCATGGCACTTCTCTGGCAGAAAATGCAG
>NW_024664313.1:0-369 GCF_008729295.1 Plectropomus leopardus | reverse complement strand
ATTGTAGTGAGAACAAATTAAATACTTTGTTGGAGAACATTTTTTGCTAGAGACTTTAATTAACAACATTTCCACATTACCTTGATCCAAGACATAATCCTGGTGGCATTAAACTTCCTTCAAACATGTTTGCTGTTGAAAATTAGTACCACAAAAAATATAATTTCAAGGGCTGCTGTGATTTTTTTCCTGATATTTGACCTCTTTCAAACTGCAGCACATGGTCTTTGTATATTTTGTGCAATGTGTGATCAAGATTTTTGAATGTGTTGTATACATTCAATATATAATAAGCTTTTTCTTCATTCATTTAATCGTAAAGATTTGATGTACATCTAAAGAAGTAAGAATACATGGTGTCACAGTCTG
>NW_024664312.1:0-301 GCF_008729295.1 Plectropomus leopardus | reverse complement strand
TGAAGCTGAGCTGATGTGAGCTCTTCTGTCCTCTCACTGACACACACACACTTCCTTATGAGTAACTTTTATTTGCATATTGCTGAATAATCATAGGAATTTAAATAGACTAATTTAATGGTATAAACAGCGCGTCCTCTCTAGCGACATGGTAGTGAAATAGTTTAGTAAGGAACATGATTTTAGCATCAAAATGGTGAATTTTTTTTATTTTTTGTAAGGAACATATTGTTGTTTTATTTTTTATGAAAGGCATTTTATAGATTTAATTGTCACCGTGGCCTAAAGGTTTTTTGCGCAT
>NW_024664311.1:0-320 GCF_008729295.1 Plectropomus leopardus | reverse complement strand
TGATAAAATATTTATAGCTCCAGAGAGGGTAAAGATTAAAATAAATAAATAAAATAAAATAAAATGTAAAAAGTCACATCCCAGCCAAGCTTCCTCTCTTTCTGCTAAATAAAGAACAGCCCTTACCAACAACAATGTAACACAAACTTCACAAC
Organism: Plectropomus leopardus; assembly: GCF_008729295.1. Lineage (NCBI taxonomy): Eukaryota > Metazoa > Chordata > Actinopteri > Perciformes > Serranidae > Plectropomus > Plectropomus leopardus. The sequence continues at coordinate 165 of NW_024664311.1, read as the reverse complement.
AATTGTACTACTTACAGTATAACAATGCAAAATAAATTAATTTAGCCATGGCAGGGCAGCTACTCTAGCTAGCTAGTCGTTAACGTTGGGGTAGTGTAGCTTTTTTGCGACCCACTGCAGGCTAACTATCCCTCAAACTGCTGGTTAGCTAATGTCGAAACACCT
>NW_024664310.1:0-354 GCF_008729295.1 Plectropomus leopardus | reverse complement strand
TAGTGGTTCCGTTTACGTCTAGCCACCGGACAATTTTTAGCACTTTGAACCGGTTTTATATGACTTTATTTCTGATTATTTAATTAGCTTTCTTTTTTAAATCTCAGTTTTGCCTGTTTAAATTCAGATGTTTCTTCTCAAAATTTTATCTACTTGTTAGGAAACTGTAGTTTTAAATTTGCACCCTCATATGTTTTTGTTATTGTATTATTTGTGTTAAATGTTCTTCGGGGACAGGGGCGGCATGGGTGTCCCATATTTATTTTATTTTGTAACCCTTTATCTTTGGGAAGCACTTTGTTCTTAAGCTTGAAAAGTGCTATATGAATAAACATTATTATTAATATTATTTTT
>NW_024664309.1:0-1306 GCF_008729295.1 Plectropomus leopardus | reverse complement strand
GATGGATGCAGGGGTCGGTTCGGGGTTGTCCGGGAGAGTCCAGGGATCATTAGGGAGAGTTCAGAGGTTGCTCAGGAGTCCAGGTCATTGAGAAGGTCTGAGGGCTGCTGATTAGAGTCCGGGTCTTGTTGAGGATATTCCAGTTCAGTGGTCTTTGAGAAATGTTTCGGTCCTTGAGGAAAATCCAGGGGTCATTGAGGAGATTTCAAAGATTATTGAGGAGCTGTTTTTTCGGAGAGGATGAGGTTTATGTTCAATAAACGCTCAAAACAACATTTAACAAGTTCCAGTTCACACTCAAACCACCTGTGGATTCATCCGCCGCTGAAAATAGTCCCCAACAGAGTCCCTGTTTAGTTAGTTAGATAAAAGCTGCAGAAAGCAGATTTCTGTTTGTAAAGATTTATTTTGGACGAAGACGTCGTCAGTTTGAGTTTGCGTGTGAGATTTTTGTCTGTAAATGACAGTTTTCAGCATGTTTCCAGAGAAGAATCTGTGTGTTTATTTGTAATAAATGTTCTGAAGAGTTTCCGTCACGTCGACAGGAAATATCTCCTCCACATTTAACATTTTTGTTTGTGTGCCGGTTATTTCCACAGAAATGTGTCACTTTGTATTCTCGTGAGACGTGTTTCTGGAGACTTTGTCTTTTGTCAGATGAAGTTTTAAAAAACTTCATCTGACAAAAGACGAAGTGTGTTTTCTAAAATGAGAAGCGTCACCTGATGTTCAGCGATATCAGCTGTTAAATATGTATCTGCTTCAGACACCAGCTGACCCTGAAAGAGTTTAACGTCAGTTTAAAATTAGGTTTCAAAGTATTTATTATTTTAGGTTTTTATTTTTACGTTTGTTGATGTCGTCATTCTTTTTCCAGTTTCTTGCTAGTTTCTGGGTCATTTCTTGTTAATATTATTAAATTTAAGTAATTTTTAAGGTCATTTCTGTTTTTCATTATTTTACTTTTCTGTATTTTACATTCGTTAATTTCAGGTCATTTTTTATTTTATTGGCCCATTTCTTTCCAATTATTTGGGTCATTTCATGTTTATTTTAATTTGTTTTAGCACGTATCCCCCCATTTTGATTATTTTACTTTTCCTGTCTTTTGCATTTATTAATGTCAATTGTGATTTTGGGAGCATTCAGCCATTTTACTCACGTTTCAAAGGGTTAAATGACTAATTAAAACAAACACAAGTTTAATCTTGTGCTTAAAAATGTGAATGTCAGTGATTCAGCAGAATGAGCCGTCAGCAGGCTGACCTGAGCTCCTACGCTCAAACAACAACAGCAACAACAACAA
>NW_024664308.1:0-471 GCF_008729295.1 Plectropomus leopardus | reverse complement strand
ATGCTATTGTCTGTTACATTATTCCTCTTGGCCTCCACCTTTGTGCTAAGCTAAGTGCTCATAGCTGCACTTTCCAGACGACTCCTGTCAATCAAGCTGACTGTGCAGTGCTGTAATCTTTTCATCTCGCGTTTTCCTTTGATGAAGTTTGTTTCATTTTTGTCGCTGGCTGTCCTTCTTGTTTGCCTGTTCAGCATTGGTGGCTGTCACTGTCATGCTAACTATTCACTTTGTGTTGTTTATGCCAAACAAACCACAAACATCAAACACATCACTTTTTTTGGCACCACAGAAACCTACAAGTGAGTTTAAGTTTGGAAGTGACATTATAAAAGGGAAATTCAATTGCAGCTGTGTTTTCATAACATATAAAACGTTTTTTGGCGTGAAAACATTTTCATTCAAATTACTTATTTTTTTTAGCCTTGTAACCCTCTTAAATTGTATGGTCAAATGATAACTTTGTCATCA
>NW_024664307.1:0-218 GCF_008729295.1 Plectropomus leopardus | reverse complement strand
CAGACAACGTGTCCTCCACAGACAGACAAACATGTCCTCCACAGACAAACATGTCCTCCACAGACAAACAGACATGTCCTCCACAGACAGACAGACAGACATGTCCTCCACAGACAGACAGACATGTCCTCCACAGACAGACAGACAGACATGTCCTCCACAGACAGACGGACATGTCCTCCACAGACAGACAGACATGTCCTCCACAGACAGACAGA
>NW_024664306.1:0-230 GCF_008729295.1 Plectropomus leopardus | reverse complement strand
GCTGCTCTAAGTTTACTGTGGTGCGTCTGCGCTGGTGCAATATTGGGTAGATAAAGATCTGCTAGTTAACAAATACATGTATGTATTGCGTGTATTAAGAGATGCAGATTTCACCACAAAATTGACTGTAACTCATTTAATTCTGAACTGATTTTCATGAAATTTGTTTTGATTTAAACATCGGTGAACATGATAGTGGTTGCTTCTCTGAATTATTTTCAGTGGAAATG
>NW_024664305.1:0-247 GCF_008729295.1 Plectropomus leopardus | reverse complement strand
AGTCACGAGTAAGTCTAAGGTCATAAGTCACATGCAAGTCTCAGGTCCTAAGTCACGAGCCGTCTCAGGTCTTAAGTCACAAGCCGGTCTCAAGTCACGAGCCAGTCTCAGGTCTTAAGTCACGAGCAGGTCTCAGGTCTTAAGTCACAAGCCGGTCTCAAGTCACGAGCCGGTCTCAGGTCTTAAGTCACGAGCCAGTCTCAGGTCTTAAGTCACGAGCAGGTCTCAGGTCTTAAGTCACAAGCCG
>NW_024664304.1:0-405 GCF_008729295.1 Plectropomus leopardus | reverse complement strand
CAGCTCGGTTAATGGGGCTGCCATTAAATCTTCACTAACACCAAACAAAGACTGAAAGCAAACTTTAATGCGGCTCCAACACAATTTATTAAGAAAGTAACCCCCAAATTAAACGCACATGTGGAAAAAATCAACTGGAGGGATGTCCATTTAACCCTTAAAATCCTGAGCAACTTGACTGGATTTCTGTGGAAAAACACAGGAAGAGGGCGACAAGCTACTTGACAAAAAACGTCCAGAAATGCGTGAGAAATTTGTAAAAAAAAAAAAAAATTAGTTAAAATTAGTTTTAAGTTTAAGTTTAGGTTGCAGTTCAGTCTCCGGTCGGCCGAGGAAACAACATAAAACATCGTTTGGAGCTTCGTCCTCCTGTTTCCTCCTCTGACAACAAAAATCTAAACCCCC
>NW_024664303.1:0-292 GCF_008729295.1 Plectropomus leopardus | reverse complement strand
GATGTAGGATGTCGATCATGTAGAGCCTGCTTTGCATGCACAGAGAAGGTGTAACACGAGGACAAAACCAAAGACAATTGTACGGAGGAGGTCTAATACCTGCTTTAAAATTACTTTCAGATTCTATCACATGTGTGCGATGTCACCCTGAGTTCTGGTCAAATGAGAGAAGAGATGCCTGTGTAAAGAAGGAGGCAGAGTTTCTGTCTTATGAGGAGATAATGGGAGCACTGCTCACTGCGGCCTCCTTATTTGGAACATGCATCACTGCTGTTGTGGCCTTCATTTTCTT
>NW_024664302.1:0-313 GCF_008729295.1 Plectropomus leopardus | reverse complement strand
CTGGAGTCAATCTGATGGAAGAACAACAAACTACATCCTGGTGGTCTAAAGTCTTAGGAGACAGACCTGAACCAACACGTCTCTACCAGAGTGCTGTGGACAAGGCCTTACAGAGTCCAAATGGACACCTGGACTTGTTCCTGCGCTTCCTCCTGGGTCTGTCACTGCAGACCAATCAGAAACACCTACGAGGTCTGCTGACACAGACAGGAAGTAGCTCGCGGACCAATCAGAAAACAGTCGAGTACATCAAGAGGAAGATTAACGAGGATCTCTCTGCAGAGCGAAGCATCAACCTGCTCCACTGTCTGAA
>NW_024664301.1:0-302 GCF_008729295.1 Plectropomus leopardus | reverse complement strand
TCCAAGCTGACATGATTGAAATCACCAGAGACTGCAATGAAAGCCTCAGGGTGCTGTGTTTGCAGCGTCGCGATGTTAGAGTGGATGATGTCACATGCCACCTCCGCGTCTGCCCGCGGAGTAATGTAAACACAAACAGCAATGGCGTGGGAGAACGAGACTCACCGCAAGCAGCTCAATGTCCCGACAGCATACCGTCACTTTAACCGTTACATGTCCCGGGTTGCACCATCTGTTGTTAATTTAAAATAGTTGTTCTTATTTAAAATACTGTACACTGAAACCTGGGAAAACAAATTGCT
>NW_024664300.1:0-270 GCF_008729295.1 Plectropomus leopardus | reverse complement strand
AAGTGCAGATGTCCTGATGGTCCTGAAATAAAAAGATGATTTCAAATGATTTAAAATCAAGTTAAAATGAGTTTGAATAAGTTTTAAATATGATGTTAATATGGGTGAAGTTTAATTATCTGCATTAACATCTCATCTGACCCCACTGATGGAGGTTGTAATCATCAGGTTGCAACACTGTGTTTACCGCAAGAAATACAGCAAGCAGAGGCCAAAATATTTATTCAATAAAAATCAGTTCTTGTGGTGGATTTGACAATTGTGAGAGAG
>NW_024664299.1:0-793 GCF_008729295.1 Plectropomus leopardus | reverse complement strand
CAGGAGGCAACACCACAATCCTGACAGTGGTAGATCGGTTCAGTAAGATGGCTCACTTCGTGCCACTGCCCAAACTCCCGTCTGCCAAAGAGACTGCTGAGTTGCTCCTGGGGCATGTGTTCCGACTCCATGGCCTTCCTTCTGATGTGGTCTCGGACCGGGGTCCTCAGTTCACCTCATCATTTTGGAGGGAATTCTGCCGTCTCCTGGGTGCTTCCACCAGCCTGTCCTCCGGGTACCATCCTCAGTCCAACGGACAGACAGAGAGGAAGAACCAGCAGATGGAGACGGTACTTCGATGTATGGCTTCTAAACACCCTGCCTCCTGGTCCTCACAACTGTTATGGGTGGAATACGCACACAACACTCTCACCAGCTCAGCTACTGGCCTGTCCCCATTTCAGTGTGCTTATGGGTTTCAACCCCCCCTGTTCCCGGACCAAGAGAAAGAGACTGCCTATCCTTCAGTAGAAGCCTTCATCCGTCGCTGTCGTCGGACTTGGATCCAGGCCAGGTCCGCACTGCTGGGGTCCACCGAAAGATACACTGCAGCTGCTAACCGTCGCCGTTCCCAAGCCCCCGTCTACCAGGTGGGGCAGAAGGTATGGCTGTCGACCCGGGACCTTCCCCTGCGGGAGGACTCCAAGAAATTGGCCCCCAAGTTCGTCGGACCGTTCCCCATCGACAAGGTGATCAACCCGGTGGCGGTCCGCCTACGACTGCCCCGAACCATGCGGGTCCACCCTACCTTTCACGTCTCACGACTCAAGCCATTCCGAGAGAGCCCTCTGCA
>NW_024664298.1:0-1113 GCF_008729295.1 Plectropomus leopardus | reverse complement strand
GTGCACACACATGCAAACATACACACACACACATTCTTCAGTCCCTTTTAAAGTACAGAGGCAGTGAATGAAAGCCTTTGCCATGAAAAATTAAAACACCATTATCTGCTTTCTGGATGTACAATAGCTGACCCAGATTGGGCTACTGAATTTCCAGTAGTTGAACAGTACACAGGCTTGTTTTTATTTTGCAGCTGACATTTGTCCTTCTAAAGGGCTTTAGCTTACGCCTTTGACCCTTTCTCTGTGTTTGTGTGTGAGAGTGAGTGGGTGAGACAGAGAGATAGAAGGGGCATATGTGGTCATTGCCTCTTACATAAGATGATGAGTGTGTTTTTGGGTCATTGTGCTCTGAGATTATAGGCTACATCCCCATTATGACAGTCTGCATTACTGTATGGCTGCTGAAATCACCATTCTGCCAGCTGTATGCTATACCAGATGAGTGCAGATGTTATACAACACAATGAAATTCCTGTTATACTTACTGAAATCTCATTGCCGGTTGTTTATTATTAGACATCACCTCATATCCACCTCGCATACAGCTGGGACCCTCATCAGTAGGAGGAGGTAGTCTCAAAGCCCAGACAACAATAATAGTTAACATCACACCTTATGTCTGATATGATGTGGAAGACAGACTTGTTTATGGTGAATTCTAATATGAAAATCAGTACTAAGATCTTTATTGAAACGTAATTTTTCTAGACTGAAAAACATGGTTTTATAATGTGCAAGAATACAAGTGAATTTCTTTTTCTTCTTCTTTCGATTATTGTTATTACATTTTAGTCATACACCGGTGTCAAGTACCGGTGTCCAGCTGAAACACTGCATGTTTATTCTAAAGCAATAGGCTGTAATAACCAATCAAAAATGGGTGTCAGTCTCAAACACCTAAGATGGTTATCAACAGCTGTTTAAACAACCAGTTTTTATTCCCAGGTCATCAAATACCAACGCTTTGTGATGCCCCCCAGCATTTCATAGTGACACACAGGGTACCCTTTATCGTGTATTACGGGGTTAACGGTGTGAAACTGTGTTAGGTTTAGGCAACAGAACTACTTGGTTAAGTTTAAAAAACATTGCATTTCATGTCAATTTAAG
>NW_024664297.1:0-1240 GCF_008729295.1 Plectropomus leopardus | reverse complement strand
TAAATAAAGAGTAACATGTAGAACGTAGCAGCTCACAGCTACTGACCTTCACTATTTCTAATTCAAAGGAAATCCATCAATCACCTGGGTCTCATTCTTTTTTTTAATATATGGAATCAGGGTGAAGAAAATCGTCACTGACCCTCTTCTTTCAGCTCAGATCCTCTAACTTTTCTTTGCCTTTCTCTGCTAAGGGGTGGATATCCTGAAGCTGGTGGCGGCCCAGGTGGGCACCCAGTGGATAGACATCTATCAGTCACTGGCCAACGCAACCGAGAGGGAGGTGGCCGCCTTCTCCAACGGCTACTCGTCAGATCACGAGCGGGCGTACGCCGCGCTGCAGCACTGGACCATCCGGGACAGTGACGCCAACCTGGCCAAGCTGATCAACGGCCTGCACCGCCAGCGGCGCATCGACGTGGTGGAGAAGATCCGCTGTGTCATGGAGGACAACCCACAGGTAGGTTGCATAGATGTGTGGGCGAGACACTGATTTGTCCCTGATTTAAGCTTATTCAGAGGTATAGCAGGGTATTATCTTTGACCTCTCATGCATTCACATCTTGTCTGTCATCTGTCCACATCAGTGACACACACTATCTCTGTGTGCTGTGTCCCTCTGTCTCTGTGCTCAGTGTTGTGTCCCTCTGTCTCTGTGCCCTGTGTCGTGTCCCTCTGTCTCTGTACTCTGTGTCGTGTCCCTCTGTCTCTGTGCCCTGTGTCGTGTCCCTCTGTCTCTGTGCTCTGTGTCGTGTCCCTCTGTCTCTGTGCCCTGTGCTGTGTCCCTCTGTCTCTGTGCTCTGTGTCGTGTCCCTCTGTCTCTGTGCTCTGTGTCGTGTCCCTCTGTCTCTGTGCCCTGTGTCGTGTCCCTCTGTCTCTGTGCTGTGATTACACTCACTTGCAGCCTCTCTCTGCACATCACAGTATGTGAGTCAGTGAGGGAGGAAATGAGGGACTTTTTTTTTGTTCACTTCAACCCAAAAATGAACTAATTACATTTTCATGGTCATAGGTTGAAGGACACTGTGACATTGTCTGTCTCATTCTTGTGAGCCCAATGTCTCAAGAACACCTTGAGGAAATTCTATTTATTTATTTTTTGTCAAATTTGGCACAAAAGTTCAGTTGCACCCATGGATGAACTGATTAGATCGTGGTGGTCAAAGGTCAAGATCACTGTGACCTTGCATTACTCTCATTCTTGTGAACACACTAGGGCTACACCTAACGATTATTTTTT
>NW_024664296.1:0-479 GCF_008729295.1 Plectropomus leopardus | reverse complement strand
ACTACTTTTAATATGAAACATTGGTGAAGAGATGAGGGGTCAATATGGGTAACATTTGTCAGTTTTAAGTCTATACATAGCGGTGACCAGTGTTTTATGATGTGTGGAGTGACTTAAACAGCATGGTGGTGATGATAAATATGTGTTGGTCTCCCAAAATTTGTTTTGTTAGCACCTTTCAGCAGAAACACAAAGAAAAAAAATGTGAAAGAAAAAATGTGTCCATCTTTAACAAGAACGTATTTTTGAATCATTTCGATCATCATCTTGCTGTTCTTTCTGCATTCTCGAAAACTGAGTATAGTATATTTTATTTAGTGAAAATATTACATTAAATGCACTCATTTGCCACATATTAATCTTCCTCTATTTACTTTTTCATTTGGATTATTGTGATACGTAGGATGTTTATATGTCTAACTTGTAATTATTTTTCTTTTTCTCCTTTGCAAAATAATTTGCAACTAAATGTTTCAAAT
>NW_024664295.1:0-658 GCF_008729295.1 Plectropomus leopardus | reverse complement strand
GCAGAATGGGAGAGGGGCACGCCAGCCTGCTTGTCGTTTCCTGCCTTTGCTGAGGAATTACGCAAGGTTTTTGGTCCGATTCCTGTGGGTCCAGACGCCACTGGGGGGCTCCTGAATCAACGCCAGGGTAATCGATCCGTCGCTGACTTCGCCATTGAGTTCCGTACGACGGCTCGCCTGAGTGATTGGAACCCAGCTGCCCAGTGTGACGCTTACCTGAACAGTCTCGCCCCATACATCAAAGATGAATTGGTTTCGTTTGATCTTCCGCATTCCCTGGACGGCTTGATCGAACTCACCACTCGTTTGGACAGACGAATCCTGGCGAGGAGAAGAGAACGACTCCGGGAGGGGGAGACTTGTCGGACTCTCGCCATTCAGCCTGGTCCTTCCTCCAGCCCTTCCTCGAACTCTGTACAGGGGACTGAACCCATGCAGGTGGGTTGCACCCGGCTGACAGCCGAGGAGCGGGAGAGACGACGTCGGGGCAACTTATGTCTGTACTGTGGTCAAGCCGGACACTTCGTATCCAGTTGCTCGGTAAAAGGGCGGGCTCAGCAGTAAGAGGGGGCATTCTGCTGAGCCAATCCCGGAACTCTGCCTCCAATCCACGTCCTCTGTTCCATGTCCAGCTCCAGCTCAAGGAGGGACTCCACAC
>NW_024664294.1:0-203 GCF_008729295.1 Plectropomus leopardus | reverse complement strand
GTGAGGAAAAACAGGAAACGTGAGGAAAGACAGGAAACGTGAGGAAAAACAGGAAACGTGAGGAAAAACAGGAAACCTGTGAGGAAAAACAGGAAACGTGAGGAAAGACAGGAAACATGTGAGGAAAGACAGGAAACGTGAGGAAAGACAGGAAACGTGAGGAAAGACAGGAAACGTGAGGAAAGACAGGAAACGTGAGGAAA
>NW_024664293.1:0-324 GCF_008729295.1 Plectropomus leopardus | reverse complement strand
TGGATGGCCATGGAGAGCCTGTCTGAGTCAGTGTACACCACCAAGAGTGACGTGGTGAGTTCAGTCCGCATTGAACATCACTGTATCAGACAGTTATATGATACACTGCTTTACAGAAGTGATACAGAAGAGATCAGACTCTCATCATTTCATATTTCATTTTTTTGCTTTGTTTTTTTTGTATTTATATTTTTTTATGTTTATTTTTGTTTTTTGAAATTGCACGACAAAAGACAGATCACTTACAAAACTAATAAACATGACATCAATAACATGAAATAAGAACAGTTAAAACAGGTCTTATCTAATTATTATTATTATTAA
>NW_024664292.1:0-225 GCF_008729295.1 Plectropomus leopardus | reverse complement strand
GAAGCCTGGACTGCAGCTACTGTGCTTCAGACTCCTCAACTCATGCCATACCTGGGTGGCACTCTGGGCATTGCCATCCGTCGAGGACACATACCAGGGTTCAGGAACTTCCTGTTACAAATACGTCCTGACCTTGGACACAATAACAGCTTTGGAAATAATATGGTGAGTGTTGATCCTTCCAAATAATATATAATTTATAAGAATAAAACAATAATGTTAGTT
>NW_024664291.1:0-230 GCF_008729295.1 Plectropomus leopardus | reverse complement strand
AGCAACTGAATGAATTGGAAGCCATATTTTCACCCTCAGATCACCTCAAATAGAGACACTGATGATTTGTTGCTCATAAGTGCTTCACTTTGGGGGTGTCTTAGTTGTGAGGTTTCTTCAACAAAAAAAAACACAGATGAGGTCCAATTTTCGACCATTTTTGAACGACTGCCTCCATGCTAAAAAAGTTGGCATCAACATTACCCAAACAGAAGCACTGACTTGAGCTG
>NW_024664290.1:0-240 GCF_008729295.1 Plectropomus leopardus | reverse complement strand
TTAGCCCGACGTCGCCTCTCTCGCTCCTCTGGAGATAACCTGGTGCGACCCACCTGCATGGGCTCCGTACCACCAGGAGCTGAGTTTGGGGAACTGCTGGCGGTTGCAGAAGGACCATGACGATGACCAGGAACCCGCGGAGCGCCTCCCTCTAGTCGCTGCTCCCTCCTCCTTGCCTGAATTCGCCTGTCCCGCCTGGTTGTCAGTTCAATGAGGCCATCCAGGGAGTGGGGAAGATCA
>NW_024664289.1:0-485 GCF_008729295.1 Plectropomus leopardus | reverse complement strand
ATTCGCCACGGAGGGGGCTCGGGTCGCCTTCGCCATAAATCACCTCACGGGCAGAGCACGCCTGTGGGGAACGGTGGAGTGGGAGAGAGGCACGCCAGCCTGTGCGTCGTTTCAAGCATTTTCCGAGGAGCTTCGCAAGGTGTTTGGTCCCGTCTCCTTGGGTCCCGACGCTACTAGGGGCCTGTTGAACCAACGGCAGGGGGACAGGACAGTGGCAGATTACGCCATCGAATTCAGAACTCAAGCTCGACAGAGCGATTGGAATTCGGTCGCCCAGTGTGACGCCTTCCTCAACGGTCTAGCCCCATATATAAAAGACGAACTGGTGTCGTTTGATCTGCCTCATTCCCTGGACGGACTCATTGAGATTACCACGAGGCTAGATAAACGCATTCAGGCGAGGAAAAAGGAGCGACGCCAGGAGGAGGGGGCTCATCATGTTCCGGTTCGTCAGCCAGGATCTCCAATGATTCCCGGGTCACCTC
>NW_024664288.1:0-232 GCF_008729295.1 Plectropomus leopardus | reverse complement strand
TAGCGGTAAAATTGGCGTTGGAAGAATGGAGGCACTGGTTAGAGGGAACCAAGGTCCCCTTCCTCGTCTGGACAGATCATAAAAACCTCGAGTACATCCGCTCAGCCAAGAGACTCAACTCCCGCCAAGCCCGGTGGGCTTTATTCTTTGCTAGATTCACCTTCACCCTGTCATACCGACCCGGTTCCCGCAACGTCAAGCCTGACGCCCTGTCCCGTCAGTTTCTGGTTGG
>NW_024664287.1:0-409 GCF_008729295.1 Plectropomus leopardus | reverse complement strand
AAACATAATTTATTACATACACATTGATTCATGAGTCCTTTCTGTTTTTCTGGATGTACTTTTGAGGCATTAATAGATTAAAAGTTGCTTTTTAAACTCTTTTTGCCTTTCAGGCTTTACCACAGCAAGCAGCACTAAACTACCAGCCCCTTCTCATTTTGAACTCATAAAATAGTGCGGCTTTGACAATGCTTTTGGCACAAGATCTCATCACAAAAAGCCAATTTTCGCATCCGTATGAAAAGCCACTGGACAAAGTCCCGTAAGAACACAACCGGACAACGCCAGTCGTGGCCGGCTGGATGGTCCATCAAACCCCAGGCTTTCATGCGGGAGTGTGTTTCTTGCTTCCCAACAGTGTTTTTTTTTTTTTTTTTTCTATACCTTACTATGTGCCTCCTTCCTCTAA
>NW_024664286.1:0-1360 GCF_008729295.1 Plectropomus leopardus | reverse complement strand
CCTTTGCAGCGGCCCAGGTTCGATTCCAGCCTGTGGCCCTTTGCTGCCTGTCATCCCCCCCTCTCTCCCACATTTCCTGTCATTCTACAGCTGACCCGTCAATAAAGGGAATAATGCCCCCAAAAAATCTTTAAAAAAGAGAGTTGTGAATTAATTTGAAAAGTCGACAACAAAGTAAAACTGTGGAGGATAAATTCAAAATGTCAAGAATACTGTCGAGAATAAAGTCAAACTGTCGAGAATAAAGTCAAACTGTCGAGAATAAAGTCAAAATCCAGAGAATAAAGTCAGATGTCGACAACAAAGTCAAAATGTTAAAAAAAAAAAAACCTTGATATTTCAATATAACAGTTTAGTTTTGGAGAATAAACCACTCGCTTTAGCACATGTGGATAATTCGACAAAGTGCCTCGTGTAGATGAATTTGTGAAATTGTACTTCAGAATTGGCTTTAGTAACAAGGAAATGTATTTTCTTTAGTGCATTAACACATTGTGGTAAAAGGAATTAGGAAATTGAAGAGATTGCACTGTTTAGAAGAAGAAACCACACAAATGATGATTACACATGCGTGCTATACAAACAGACACAGTTGTGGACCAGAGGAGTCGACTCTATTCTCGACATTTCAACTTTTTTAAAAAAAATTCAGCTTTATTTAATTTTCAAAAATGCAAAAAAAAACAAAAAAAAAAACAGCAAACCTCTGCAGTCAGCTCAGTCACAGGAAGAAAATGTTGGCATTGTACGTTTCTTGGGATGCTTTACATTTATAGATACCACAATGCAAGACCAGTAAACAACAAAGTTAGTTGTTTTTTTAGCAAGTCATGGCTACATTTCCAGCTGTTTTTATCCACTTGACACTTGTTTTTTGCAGTAATGTGGTTGTGATTCCATCAGTGTCATGAACAGTGTTTTTTTGTACTGATGATGTGTTTGTTTTACCAAAACATAGCTGCGTTTCGAGTAGAGATAGCGCCACGAAAACCAGGTATTTTAAATCCAATACATGCTCTTTTCCAAGCAGTTTCTGTGCCTAAACCTAACCACACATTAACCACAGCGTTGTTAAAACCAGATACTTATTAACCCTTTAATACCTGGACAGAAATCATTTTTCTTGTACTGCTTTCAGATGCTGTTCACGAGTATTAAAACCACTGAACCCCGAACAAATTGGTGTGTTTTCTTTCAGAAACTTGTGGAAAAAAAAGGCAATGGGCAACTTGGTAAGAAATGTTTCACAAGTTGCACGAAACTAGTAGATATAGGAAATTATTTTTTCAAAAGCTAGGGAAAAATGTCTTGGTAAAAATTTCTAGGAATACAAGAAATAAACTAGGGAAAAATGACATTT
>NW_024664285.1:0-220 GCF_008729295.1 Plectropomus leopardus | reverse complement strand
TCTGCAATAAATTGAGTCATGTTGACCCGATCAAGGTGAAGAAATAGTTTATTAACCTTTTCTCTGCTGGGTCACAGGAATGAACAGTTGTAGTTAATTTGCAGGTGTTGTTTTATAAGGTTACTTTGACATTATCTTCTGGCAATGATTGAAAACATTGATTTAACCAATTGAAACCTGAGCAAATTGGCTTGATTTCTTTCAAAGACATGGAAAGAAG
>NW_024664284.1:0-284 GCF_008729295.1 Plectropomus leopardus | reverse complement strand
ATTTGGGATTGTTGTTAGCAGGTCTACCTTGTTTTTTGGGTGAGAAAGTGCTTTTGTCACCCACAAGCTGAAGGCTTTTCTCGGTCCGTAGTCCACTCTTGAAGTTGTTGGTTCTCTTTCAGGAGTATTTCACTGCTGCTGACATCTTTTAACCCTTTGAAATCTCATTACCATCTCTTATCTTCTGCTGGGTTCAGACGCTGTCACATGTATTTAAACCTTAGAAATCTGAGCAGAGTGGTTTGCTTTCAGTGAAAATGTGGGGAAAAAAGTCCATGAGCAGC
>NW_024664283.1:0-634 GCF_008729295.1 Plectropomus leopardus | reverse complement strand
CAGTCCTGGAGGTGCACCAGTTCTCTCGGGACGCCGGCGTGGCGGAGGCGTGGCTGCTGGGTCAGGAGCCGTACCTGTCCAGCAGGGAGATGGGACGGAGCGTGGACGAGGTGGAGAAGCTCATCAAACGCCACGAAGCCTTCGAGAAGTCCGCCGCCACCTGGGAGGAGCGCTTCTCCGCTCTGGAGAGGCTGACTACGGTGAGCCGCAGGGGACACGTTCACGAAACTCAAACAAAAAGTTTAAACTAATCCCAAACTTTCCAGGATTCAAAAACAAGACCTTTGATGTATCTTTCAGTCAGAGAGAAAAATAAAATCTTGTTTTTTGTTTATGAAGTTGCTGCAGCTGATAAATTTATTAAAAAAATGATTTTAAAAAATCAACAGATCTTTTTTTCTTTAAAAAAAGTCAGTTTTTTTTAAAAAAAAAAAGACGATTTTTCTTTTTAAAAAAATTCTTGGAAATTTATTGATAAAAATGTGTATGAACCCTGTCCATGACTGATTTGTCTCTGGCTGTCTTTCTGTCTCTCTCTGTGTCTGTCTCTGTTCCTCTGTCTCTCTGTTTGTCTCTGTGTCTGTCTCTGTCTGTCTCTGTGTCCTCCAGCTGGAGCTGCTGGAGGTGAGGAGGC
>NW_024664282.1:0-214 GCF_008729295.1 Plectropomus leopardus | reverse complement strand
CATCATGTGACCTATAAAAGCCAAAAATTGTTTCCATCACAGTTTTGTGACATATGGTTTCTTTAATCTCCTGAAATATCAGCTCATGAGAGCATAAAAACTATTTTTAAGATAAATGTTAGGTTTTTTTTAAATCAATGTGTTTCTATTAGGCGTATTTTATATTCGCAGTTTCAATTAGTGCATTTGAGGGTTAATGCAAACCCAAACATTT
>NW_024664281.1:0-364 GCF_008729295.1 Plectropomus leopardus | reverse complement strand
TTTTTGATACTCAGTACTTAAATGAATTTTTTTCATAGGTTCTTTGTTTGGTTGTTCATTTGCTTACTTTATTGAGTGAATTGTATTTTCAGATTGTTATTATATAATATTGCAATTTTTTTGTAATACATCACAGATTTTTTCCACTGGATCTAATTTGATTTGCATCTACTTATTTTTTCTTATTTATTGTTAGATGTTTATTATATGATGTTACTTTTTTACCCCAGAATTCTATTATATTACACTCACTTTTGCACTTTTTTAAAAAAATATCAAACAAGGAAAATGTTTGTTTTGTTCTGAATAAATGGGTACATTTTGTTAACATACTCTATGGTCTATAATGTCGTACCATTTTTTG
>NW_024664280.1:0-289 GCF_008729295.1 Plectropomus leopardus | reverse complement strand
CACAGCAACATGCAGTCAACACACAGCAACACGCAGTCAACACGCAGCAACATGCAGTCCACATGCAGCAACATGCAGTCAACATGCAGTCAACACGCAGCAACATGCAGTCAACATGCAGCAAGACACAGCAAAACGCAACAACACGCAGTCCACATGCAGCAACACACAGCAACATGCAGTCAACACGCAACAACATGCAGTCAACATGCAGCAACACACAGTCAACATGCAGCAACACACAGCAACATGCAGTCAACACGCAGCAACACACAGCAACATGCAGTCA
>NW_024664279.1:0-677 GCF_008729295.1 Plectropomus leopardus | reverse complement strand
AAGAAAAACAGGAAAAGCAAAAACAGAACGCATAGCACCAAAAGCAGCACCTAAAAAAAGGACAAAGCAGCACCTAAAACAAGGACAAAGCAGCAGCGGTAAAACAAAGCAAAGCTGCAAACAAAGCAGCGGTAAGACAAGCAGCAGCGGCCAAAAGCAGCAAGAAAAGCAGCAGCGGTAAAAAGCAGCAGCGGGAAGACAAAGCAGCAAGAAAAGCAGCAGCGGTCAAAAGCAGCAAGAAAAGCAGCAGCAGTAAGACAGAGCAGCAGCGCCCCCTGCAGCTGTGGCGATGTGTCGCTTTAAACCCGCCGCACCCGATCAGCTGATGCTGACGTCACTCGCGCACCGTTGGGCAGCTGACGCTCACCCACGCGGCAGCTGGAATCTGAGGACCCGACAAATCATCATCTACACATTCACACGTGCTTATAATAATTAGGACTGCGGGAGGCTACATACGGGTTAGCAGGGCCGGCTGGGTATGACGCAGCAGAGGAAGAGGGAGAGAATCGCGCAGCTGCTGGCGTTCACCTACAATCACGCACCTGTTAGCCGCGGTCATGACAGCAGTTTACAGAGAGGGAGAGAAACTCACCGCAGCAGGCCATCCAGGTGACACACACACACAGGAGTCTCTGCATGACACACAAACATTAGCTCCCGGCCACATGAGCCGA
>NW_024664278.1:0-224 GCF_008729295.1 Plectropomus leopardus | reverse complement strand
TGACAAGCGATAAAAAAGGGACGGAGCGCCCAGCGAAAATGAAATATAAAATGTAATTTGTCTATATTGATTGTACAGGGAGATGGAGTACAACATCTCTTCTCTGGTGTGCAAGTAATAATCGTTATAATGATTTTTCATGTGAAGGTATGATATATGGAGTCTGGGTATTTATACAGGGATATTTTCTCTGGAAATCTGGCATAGGATATATGGTGTGTATT
>NW_024664277.1:0-225 GCF_008729295.1 Plectropomus leopardus | reverse complement strand
CTTCAGTTCTAGGATGTCTGAGATCTTATTCAAAGGCCATACTGAAATTGATTCATAGAAAGGAAGAGCTTAAAAAACTGAAAAACAAAGTCAAACAGAGAAAAGTGACTGATGCAGCATTTTTGGTTTACTGTGAAAAAGAATGTGCTGCATACAAACAACTTTGTACGACTTCTGGTTACACATGAATGATGTTAAAGTGGCAAATTTGAAAACAAAAAAAAA
>NW_024664276.1:0-221 GCF_008729295.1 Plectropomus leopardus | reverse complement strand
TTACCAGCCAGCGCACTGGATGGTCACCTCCTGGGGACCGTCACTCACCAGACCACCCCCATTTCCATGCTCCTGTCGGGGAAACATCACGAGACCACCCAGTCCCACGTCCTGAAGTCTCCCAGCTTACCCCTGATCCTCGGATACCCCTGGCTCCGTCGCCACAATCCGCACATAGACTGGTCCACTGGGTCAATCCTGGCGTGGGGGTCAGCATGCCA
>NW_024664275.1:0-1143 GCF_008729295.1 Plectropomus leopardus | reverse complement strand
ACCATTATTATGAACAAAAATGATTCCTCATTATGTTATTGCAACAATTTTTCCCCACATTATTAACTGAAAAACAAACAAGGGTGTAGAATTATCACAATTAAATATTTAAAATTATGGTACAGAATTATTGTTAATTTAAAGCACTTTTTTCCAGGTCATTTTTTATGCTTTCTTTAACTTTTTTTTGTTTTTCTGATAATTTTCTTGCACCCTTTATTCATTTTTGGGTCATTTCTTTTTCTCTTGCTCATTGCCTTGAAAGAATTGAAAAAACTGTAAATAATTTTCTCAGATTTCAAAGGGTTTAACGGTTAATTCGGTATTTTTAAGACACTGTAGTATTGTTATCTTATACCAGAGGCTGCCTTTAGATGGCAAAGTTTCTGAGGAGGTATAATATAATTGTGTGTGTCCTCCTGCAGGATCGTCTCGGCCTGGCAGCGATGGACAAAGCTGGGAAGTTGGTGTTTTTGGCAACCGATGGAGACCACCTGCAGTTCACCAGAGAGTGGTTTAATGCAAACCTGCTGCCTTATTTACGCTAAAAAGATAATCTCGGAGTAAATGTACAAAACAGATTTTAACTTTTCTGTTTCAGTAGCAATAAAATGCAGCCGGTGAGTAAAAGCTAGATAATTTGGGCAGGGGGTGCAGAGAGCACATCATTCCTTTTGCACTGATCATTTGTAGCCTGTTGGTGTTTTGTGATGTTAATTTTAGCAGCTAATTTGTGTGTTAGTTCACTGCTACATTACTAAGGGTTATTTCCACTGAGTTCTGATGAGGTCAAATTGTTGTCTTTTTTGTGATACTTTTTTTTTTGTTGCATCTGTGAACATCTGACATGTTTAATCCAATAAAGACAAACAAAATCATTTTATTGCAACATGTTTTAATGATGTCTCCGGTACTAATGAGCAAAAATTCTGACTTTTGGACCCGAAACAATAAAAAGGAGGTAAAAAGAAAGAGACGATATAAAAGAAAATTCAGCGAACAGCTTCAAGAGCTGAACCGAAGAGTGCGGACGTGAGCGAGTGGAGAGACGTCGATGGTCGGGATAATATTTTAAGACTTATTTAGTAATTATTGATATCTATACAGATGATTACAGCAGATATTTCCAATCTAGAGACTGAG
>NW_024664274.1:0-527 GCF_008729295.1 Plectropomus leopardus | reverse complement strand
AGATTACAGTGTAGACAGTCTGTCTTCAGGATCTGATTTGAGAAACATATGTGGCTGATGACATCAGAGCTCACCTGAGAGCCTGCAGCTCACCTGTCTGTGTGTCTCTGTGCTGATCAGCTGCTGCTGCCAGAATCCTCCTGATAAAAGGATGCATTGCATTTACAAAGTGATTAACTGACGAGCTGTTGATAATTTACTCTACATATAATGTCCATAATAAAATGATTCATAAGATAAGCCTATATTGATTCCCAGAGGGGATATTCAGGTGTTGCAGCAGCAGAAAGAAAGTCATAGCTACAGATATATAGAGAAGGTAAAAAGATAGTATTTTGTTTTGTGGGGAGGGAATTTTTTGTGCAACAGTTGCACTACAAAGAAGAAGAAGAGAGTGCAAATATATAACATGCAAATAAAGCTAAAACTAAACTAAAGATTATCAATAAGGTACAAAAAAAAGGAGACAATGCCAGAAATGTCAAAAGGTCAACGGTGAGGCTCATAAATGAACAGGTTAATGGTAC
>NW_024664273.1:0-559 GCF_008729295.1 Plectropomus leopardus | reverse complement strand
TATAGATTATGGTGTGTTTGGTTATGTTTGCATTGTGTTGGCAAATATAAAACATGCTCACCTTGAAACTTTGCTCATCGTGCTCAACAGCTGAGAAGTCTTCACAATGAGGTTACGTTGCTTCAAGACCTGTAGATGTGATTTAATATCAAAATGGGCATGGTACTCCCTTCTAGTGAGATTTTTCATGACAAATGGACATGCTTTCTAAATTTACCATGACAAATTTGAATAGTCTGCCCATAGTTTTAGGGTCCCCCTTCATCCAGAAAGCTTTAAAAACTGTCTATACTTATATTTTCTGAAAGCCCAGGACCTGTAGATGTGATTTAAAATAAAATATTTCATGGTAAACTCTCCTAGTGAGATTATTCATTGTGAATATACATGGTTTTACATTTTGGCATCAGAAATCTCACTAGTCAGAATGTAATTTTAAACTAATCCTTTATTTAGAAAGCTTTGAAACAAGTCTATACACACAAGTCTGGTACTGTTGGAAAGAGCACAATCTAAGCTTTATTTTGGTGTGTTGTGAGTTGTGAGTTGTGAGTGTCTT
>NW_024664272.1:0-364 GCF_008729295.1 Plectropomus leopardus | reverse complement strand
TTTTTTTTCCTTTCAGGGTTAGTTAGCAGAATATCTTTGCTCATGGTTGTGTTTGGCTTGGGGATTTCCCTCTTCTCTTTGGTGGAATAGCACATGCTAGATGCTAAATACCATTTGTTACAAGCGAACATGATTGAATAGATACGACACAGACTCGCTGTTGTGAGTTCTATGGATGGCTTCTGCAAGGATCATGGAGATGTTGATGACCTGGATTTTGGACAATGCTTCATCTTCTCTTCCTGAGGAGTTATATCAGTAACCAAGACAGCTTCAAAGCAGGCAATGTTAATGAACCAAAAAGACCTTTCCCAATCTGTCTGCTCCTATAACTGCTTTTGCAGCCTCGTCAGCAGCTTTATCT
>NW_024664271.1:0-594 GCF_008729295.1 Plectropomus leopardus | reverse complement strand
GCAGAGTTTGTCTCTGTAGGGGGAAAAAAAAAGCACAGCGTCGTCAGCATTGTGAATGCTCCCAGAAAGCTAAAGGGGAGCTCTTTTTTTGCGCTGGTACTGTACACAGGGACTCTGGCGCGGTGATTTGGACAGCTAGATCTAAGAACTGGAAGACCCATAAAGCCATTAGGGAGTGTAGAGAAGTTGCAGAAATTAGCCTTCTAGGCATTGTGGGTAAAGAAGCGGGCTGCAGTTAAGTATCCTCACAGGACAAAGAAAAACAGCCCACTGCTTCATATGTACACTCACGCTCATGTGTGCAAACATACCTATGTGCACATTCATGAATATATGCTCCCCCCTCCCCCGACACACACACATTCACATTAACAGTGGCACAGTGAGGAAGCCCTGCTCATCTGCTGGCTCACCGAGTTTAATGGAGATCCAAACACACTGCCTCTTACAAAGTCAGCTGAGCAGCACAGAGAGACGAGGGAGAGCGATGGATAGACAGGAATAAGTCTGCATGGGGGATGAGGGGGTGGGGGTACAAAGAGGGATGGCGGACCAAAAAAATCAATGGTTTTTACTTCCTATGTTTGAAAATGG
>NW_024664270.1:0-212 GCF_008729295.1 Plectropomus leopardus | reverse complement strand
TCTAATGGAGTTTGAGTCTGACAATAAACATGAACTTAACTGAACTCATAAATTTGGCAGTCTGGGAAACTGTTGTGAGGTGAGCTTAGCTTTTAGCAGGAGGGCTTCACTTTCTGCTCTGTCCTTGTTTAACCCCGATACTTAATCATTTAATGCCTAATTCTGACCTTTAACCTTACCCTGATGGAGGCAGAAATATGTAGAAATAGAAA
>NW_024664269.1:0-326 GCF_008729295.1 Plectropomus leopardus | reverse complement strand
ATACAAAATGCGCTGATTGGGCCCAATATTGATCTGATCAGGACATCCCTAATTGCTTATTTTACAATGGTCAAATGAAAAAAATGAGAGATTCTGAATCATGACATGCTTTAAAAGTCCATCGTGAACGATTTAGCGCCATCTAGCTGTGAGATTGCAGAACTGAAATCTCTCCTGTGTGCCAAGTGTCTCATCGGGGTGGAGGAAAAATTGGTGAAGCATACTATAATGATATTTTTATGTGGCAGTATTGCATTGACGCTCTGTTACCAAATATCTTTTTTTATTATTTAAATTATTAATATTACAAATGCTAAGAAAATTTT
>NW_024664268.1:0-487 GCF_008729295.1 Plectropomus leopardus | reverse complement strand
AGAGTAATCAGGAATTACAGCAAAATTCTTTATTTGGAAACAAATAGCCCATTTTTAATCCTTTAAAACCTGAACAAATTGGCTTTATCTTAAAAACACCAGAAGGCAATGAGCAACGAAAAGAAATGACCAATAAATTAGCAAGAAATTAATAAAAAAGAAAATTAGTGGAAAATTTGTTAAAAGATTACAAGAAAATAACCTGATAAAATAATGATCCATAATAATCCAAAAAAAGCAAACAAAACATAGGGAAAAAAGTGCTAAAAGAAATAAAATCATTCTGTAACATAATTCAAAATATGTATTCATAAATATGTTTTTCCACGCTTTTTTTCTTTTTCCTTTGACATTTTTCCCTTAGCTTTTTTATTCATTTATTTTTTAAAATATTTTTAAAAATCTGTTTCTTGCAATATGTGCAACATTTTGACCCGCCTAGTGAGACAGATTCTGCACCTGTTCAAACAGCATGTCTTTGTAGTAA
>NW_024664267.1:0-236 GCF_008729295.1 Plectropomus leopardus | reverse complement strand
ACAGTGTCACTGTACTGGCCATGTGTATTTAAACTTGAATGGCTTAACCTTTGAGACAAGCATATGCTACTGGCAGGATCAACCACGTCGCCCTCTGGCCAGGCAAGGGTGCTCTGAGGTCACCCTGTCTCTATCTGGCAGAGGAGCCAGAGAAGCCAAGTCTTGGCCATTTTGGTTTCATTATGCACCAGCTGGATGTGGTCAGTTTCCCAGCAAGAGCTCATGCTTCCCAGATC
>NW_024664266.1:0-240 GCF_008729295.1 Plectropomus leopardus | reverse complement strand
CCCCAATGATCACCACCCACCCTGACGGGAGCTGGTCTTACTCCAAATCTACTCAGCAGTATGACGTGTGTTTCAGCTCAGACACACTCAAGAGTGACGTAGTGGTTTTCCCTGCACCGTTTCCGCCTGTAGATGCTGAGCTGATCAGTATTAATGGAGGAGACACGTTTACCAGAACTCAGACTTTACCCAATAAAGAAAAGGTAAGAATATAGTTGTATTAAACACTTGTTTCTTCAG
>NW_024664265.1:0-769 GCF_008729295.1 Plectropomus leopardus | reverse complement strand
CATGTGCGAATGGACCTTATGTTTATGTTGTGTTTTTTGCTGCTGTGCCATGACTATCCCTCTATATCTCCTTATTCTTTGTCTTTCTGCCAGTCCACACTCTGTAACATGGTCCACACTGGACTTCTGGACTCCAACCCAGCAACCTCTGGTTGTGACAGCTGCTAGAGGAGATCTACGAATAGTAAGGGCCATTTTTATTTTCTTCAAGTCTGTGTTGTGTTTTTGGTTGGTTGCTGTGCCGACCAATCTGTTTAATTATTGATCGTGGCTTTGGATGGTTTGACTGTCTGTTGTCTGTCTGCTTGGATCTATTAGTTTAGATCTATATGATACAATAATTGTTAGAGCCATTTTTTGGGTTATGTGTATTTGTGTTTATTTTTTTGTTTGTCTGGAAGCCACAGTAGGTGGCGCTCTGCACTGTGTGGGCAGGAATGATTAAATAGAGCAAGACGTAATTACTCAGCAGGTGTGCTGCTGAATGAGAGAGCAAACAGTTTTTTGACCGTCACGTCACGTCACGTCGGATCGTGGTCGTCGACTTTATTTATGCGTTGTGGCAAATATGTGAGCCTTTTTGTTTGTATGTGCAGTTCAATTATCGGCGCATTGTGTCAAGAGCGTTTATAAATAAATGTGGATGATTACAAGAAGTGTTGGATTCATTGGACCCGGAAGACGACGGACGCGTCAATTATCAGTCTCAGCAGGTAGCAGCAGCCCCTCAGTGGCTTAGGTTCGTTTTGTTGTTTTTGTTAAGAACAAG
>NW_024664264.1:0-1118 GCF_008729295.1 Plectropomus leopardus | reverse complement strand
AAGTCTGGCCTCGCGAGACTCCAGGTCACGTGATGGTCCCGTGATCCTATGCGGAAGTATAGATTTCAAACACAACACAGCCCGGACGGGAGACGCTAACGTCAGCCGATTGTATTTCTCGTTTTAATCTTTATCTCGCCTCCAATCAGCCCAGTAATGGACGGATCAGTCAGAGCATCTTCAGACGCCGCAGCTGGACCACCGACTTATTACAGAGGGTAAGAAAAGAGTTTCTTTAAATGAACGGCTAACCTTAGCTGGCTAGCTTGTTAGCTTAGTTTACTGTTCCGTCTGTGAAGAGACGCCTGACCTGCAAACACCAGTTCCCCTGTGTTGTCTCATATTGAACATGTGCCAAAGTTTATAAAACACTTGTATTTGATGTGGCATAATCCTGAAACACAACAGAAGTCATCGCCATGGGTCATCCCCACATCAGTAGCCAGCTTGCAGGCGTCCTGATGCTGCTCAACAGTGAGGTCGTTGTTCTGTCTCATCTCGGCTGACTCTTGAACTTGTTCTCCTCTGCAGAAATGAAAGCTCCCTGGTTTCAGCCCTGAAGACACTGCTGTTTTTTACGATCCTGATGGTCACACTACCCATTGGACTCTACTTCGCAACAAAGGCGTACATCTTTGAGGGTATGGTTTGCAACACTACTTTCTTTGTTAGCCTTGAAACGGTTTATTTAGTCTCACTGATTAAGATGAGAGGAGGTTAATGCCACAAAGTGTCCTCTTCACCTTGTTTCTTTTTCACAAACAAACGTGCAAAAGTTCTGCATAGTAAACAGTCTGCCTGATGAAGTTTTGGGGCCGACACAGATATTGATATTGGAGAGTATAGAAACCACTTAGCAAATTTTTTTGTTTTCTTTAACAAAACTATGACCCGTTTGACATGCAGGGTTTCAGTTATTGAAATTCCCCCCCAGCAAAGGTCTGTGCCACATAGTGTCTAAATTTTGTCCTGTAGCCGACCCCTCCGTCTATTAAATATAAAATTAGCAGCGTACATTAGCATATAATTTCAACTGATATGGGATTTTTTTTTTCTGATATTCGAAATGCTGATATTTAACAACTAACTTCTGTGATAACTATTATCAATATTTACAC
>NW_024664263.1:0-302 GCF_008729295.1 Plectropomus leopardus | reverse complement strand
ATCTACATTTTTTTAAGAAGATAAAAGAAGACTTCAGAGCTTTTTAACAACTTGTCTACGTCTTAAACACACCATTACTTATCTATAAACCCAACTCATCACTTATCTATATCCTTAACTCATAAATACTTCAAAATAAATACAAAAAATGCCATTACTTATTGATAACCCAAATTCAACATATGTCTATATCCTAAACTCATCACAAATTTATGAATAATCACACTAATACTTATGGATTTTGTTAACATTTGTGGCACTAAATTAACAACAGCTAACCCATTGTTCTTGATATACCTGTT
>NW_024664262.1:0-244 GCF_008729295.1 Plectropomus leopardus | reverse complement strand
TTTCATCATAAAGTACCGAGAAATAGACGTCTCCTAAATTGCATTAAATATTTTATAAGAATAGAAATGCCAGCTGCGCGATCGCTCAGCGTGAAGGCTTGCTAAACCCCGCCTCCTATTCGCACGTCCCAAAAGTTCAGAGATAAAAACTGAGTGAGAGCTCAGCAGACTCTCTTCTTTTACTTTTCTTTTCTTTTTCGGATCCGTTTTTCAACTCTTCACTCGATTCTCGCTCACCCAAAGT
>NW_024664261.1:0-314 GCF_008729295.1 Plectropomus leopardus | reverse complement strand
TTAAACACCCTAAATAATCATAATTCCTCTATAAAATTAAAAGCCACCACTAATTATAATTCAATAGATTTTCTAGATACAACCACATTTAAGGGACCTAAATTTGCCACAGAACACAAATTAGATATAAAAGTATTTTTTAAAGAAACGGATACCCATGCACTCCTACACAAAAGCAGCCATCACCCCAAACACACCTTCAGTGGCTTAGTTAAATCACAGCTGCTCAGATTCCACAGAATCTGCACACAAAAAGAGGATTTCCTCACCTCCACCAGAGTGCTGTTCCGCGCTTTGTCCAGCAGAGGGTACTC
>NW_024664260.1:0-314 GCF_008729295.1 Plectropomus leopardus | reverse complement strand
ATCATTAAAATGGTATTCATATGTTCTAACATTTCTATTAGTTCATCATCAGAATATAAGACTATGAATAGCATTGTAGATTCAAAATTTATTAGAACTGTATCATTCACTAATACTGTGGGGGCAGTTATCAGTACTATATGTTATATATTATACTGGTCTATGTTTAAATTACAAATTCACAATTTACAAAAAAATAAAGGAAATGTATTATTTAGGAGACTGTGAAAAATCCACAAAAAACATGTTAAAAATGTATCACTATTAAACCAAAATGAGCATTATTATTATCATCATTATTATTATACTAACAA
>NW_024664259.1:0-304 GCF_008729295.1 Plectropomus leopardus | reverse complement strand
CTGAAATAACTTTACCGAGTTAAAGAAAGTACATTTACATATGGGGCGGTGAATCTCTGATCACATATAATTATTAATTGGGAAATAGCTACATTTGGATGAAGATGACTGCATTAAGGTCATGCAAATACACTCCTCCCCTGTAAAGGGAGAAATCTCTGACATGCGACGACACTGGCTGTGTGATGGTAATCTGGTCTAAAAACTACAAAAAAATAAGTTTATCAATGTGGAAGACCATGTACAATTATTTGTTTTCTGATTGTTGAAATTAGGACCAAAAAAAGACATGACCCATAAAAGG
>NW_024664258.1:0-284 GCF_008729295.1 Plectropomus leopardus | reverse complement strand
TTAAACACCCTAAATAATCATAATTCCTCTATAAAATTAAAAGCCACTACTAATTATAATTCAATAGATTTTCTAGATACAACCACATTTAAGGGACCTAAATTTGCCACAGAACACAAATTAGATATAAAAGTATTTTTTAAAGAAACGGATACCCATGCACTCCTACACAAAAGCAGCCATCACCCCAAACACACCTTCAGTGGCTTAATTAAATCACAGCTTCTCAGATTCCATAGAATCTGCACACAAAAAGAGGATTTCCTCACCTCCACCAGAGTGCT
>NW_024664257.1:0-403 GCF_008729295.1 Plectropomus leopardus | reverse complement strand
ATGAAGCTCTCCTTGATACAGCTGCAGACATAACCTTGATGTCATCAGCACTGTTTGATACACTGTTAATGACAGTATTTCAGTCCAGCAGGGACTTAAGACTCCAGTCCTGCTCTCTGAATATCCAGCCGTATGCTCCCACGGGTACTACACTGACATCCATGACCATGGTAAAACTGACCATTGGCTCAATGAGTTTCATCCATTCCGTGTACGTGTCTTCGCTTAATGCAGTTCCCCTTCTCATCGGCAAGGATCTCCTTAACTGTTTTGAACCACTGATTGACTTCCAACGCTTGGAACTCTGGGCACA
Organism: Plectropomus leopardus; assembly: GCF_008729295.1. Taxonomy (NCBI): domain Eukaryota; kingdom Metazoa; phylum Chordata; class Actinopteri; order Perciformes; family Serranidae; genus Plectropomus; species Plectropomus leopardus. Next base: position 90 of record NW_024664257.1, on the reverse strand, counting down.
GGTTCATCAACCTCTGCCAATTCTTCATCCCAAAAATACTGTTGCTCAGTGCTGCTTCCTTGAGACCAAGGCGACAAAAATTTCAGGTCA
>NW_024664256.1:0-482 GCF_008729295.1 Plectropomus leopardus | reverse complement strand
CAACCCTTATTATTATTTAAAGCACTTACATGTTTGTAATGTGAGTTATAATCAAATGTTTTGAGCCTCATAACGTTTAGTTTGTTCGTGAAAAATCAGTAATATTTACTCTATAACAATAATACTGCACTAAGCTTTGATTCTATGAAAAACTGGAAATGTAAGTAATGAAACCAGTTAAATTTTATTTAAAGAAAGCAAAATTTCCCAAAACCTTACTGAGGTCTCCAAAAACACAATAAGGCAATATGTCAGCTGCAGCATTTTTGTCCTTTTCTTAATATATATTTTAATCGAAACACTTCTTTTTTAGGAAATGAATTTTACCAGTTACAAATGAATAAATAATGATGAAAAAATGTGAGTAAGAAAAAAGTGGCAGGATGTTGAGTTTAGCCCCGCCCACCGTCTTCTCTTACGTCCGCAGATGCGATTTAAATACAGCAGGTCAACAAAATATTATGATTATATTTATATTTTTT
>NW_024664255.1:0-324 GCF_008729295.1 Plectropomus leopardus | reverse complement strand
AAATTGAAATGCGTTAGTGGAGTCACATATATGCCGAATGACAGGTCAACACAAACATGATTGTCATCAGGTTTAAAGGCTTGTTTAATCATGTGCTCGTCATGCTAATGTGGACGTAAACATTGAATCTACGGTTTTTTAACAGAGGTTTGGCAGAATATGATCTAGCTATTCATTGGAGTTGATATTGGAGCTTATTATATGTTTTTTTTTTCTTCCAACATCCCTTTGTATTTAGTTCCAGTGTAACTGAGGTGATAATACTTCCTTAAAGTTGTCCAAAAAATGGCCTGTGTACTGCTGCCTAAAAGTTATGAGACAATG
>NW_024664254.1:0-212 GCF_008729295.1 Plectropomus leopardus | reverse complement strand
TGCGCGCTCCAACACCGACAACCAATCACAGGACGCACGCTCCAACATCGACAACCAATCACAGGACGCGCGCTCCAACACCGACAACCAATCACAGGACGCGCGCTCCAACATCGACAACCAATCACAGGACGCGCGCTCCAACACCGACAACCAATCACAGGACGCGCGCTCCAACACCGACAACCAATCACAGGACGCACGCTCCAACA
>NW_024664253.1:0-1123 GCF_008729295.1 Plectropomus leopardus | reverse complement strand
GCTTTTCCCTCATTAAATGTCACCAAGTTAAGTGTTATCCGTGAGTCACGCTGAGAGGGTTTGCATCATATGCGAGCTTAAGTGTTCCCTGCTTCCCGTGGTAAATGTACACATGTACTTAAGACTCTTAGCTCATTGCTATTAAGGCTCATTAAAGCTCCAGACTTGTACTTTTACATGATAAATGTGAAGGGCGAGATACAAGTGGAGAAAAACATTTCACTGAATCACACATTTTAAACAGGCGGATTAATTATCCAAAGAGAGTTTACAGCGAGCTCTTTGACCTTTGTCACGCGTCTCTAGTTAGGAAAAGGAAGGCCTAATGGGAGACTCTTCCGCTGCTCTTTCTGCTGCTAATTGGGCCCCTGAAACTGCCGCTAGGCTGGTAATTGTGGCATTGTGTCTGAATTTGCACTTCACTGCTTTACCCTCCTGTGATTAAAATTCATACGGGGCCCAGGGGTTAGTGGTGTGCCATGTGTCTGTGTGTGGGTGTATTGGGGAGAAGCTTGTTGGTGGAGGGGAAGGGGTGGGGCTTGTGGTTTTGATAATCGAACAAACCATGTAAATAGCTTTTAGTTCACTTCCTCTCTGTCTTTTCAATCCTAGAAATAATTGATGGTGAGTTCATGTGGTACACAGGCAGAGTATAAATCAGACATAATAAAATAAGAACATTTATGTGAGTCTCTTGCTTGCGGCCCGACATTCTCATTTACATGATTATTTGGAATCTCTCTGCCAATATAGTATTGAATTAGAAATACTGCAGGTGGTTTTGCAATCTTCAATTATAACTTTTATTATGGAAGCTAAATATAATTTTACACTTGCATCCAATATTGCCTGAGAAAATGTAATTTTTCTGCTTGCAGTTTTGAGAAGTTATGGAGAAAAATAATTTCAAGTTATTATCTTGTTCACACAAATTATTATCTTGCACGTACAAGTTGGACCTAATATCTTGCGTGCAAAAGTTTGTATCCTTGGCAAACTAGTCATTTTCTTGTGCAGACACATCAGTAACTTTGGCACAGAAAATGCACACAAAATATAATACTTTGGGAGCTCCATAACTCTTATTCACACTCAATACCTTGGAGAATACTAGCACTGGGTA
>NW_024664252.1:0-699 GCF_008729295.1 Plectropomus leopardus | reverse complement strand
TAGAATAACTGTGGCGTGGGATGGATTTCGCTCCCTGCTGAGCCATGCTGATTTATAGCCCACAGCAAAAGCATTGTTGTTTTTTTCTTTTTTATTAATTACGCTGCTGCCGTTTTAACAGATGATGTCAGGCACATTCCAGTTTTACCAGTTTTCATTGTTTTCACTTGGAAAAAAAATAAAAATGTGCAGTTGCTCCAAAATCAAGCAGCATTAACCCCTTGAAACCTGAAGCGACACCACTTTTCTTTTGCTACTTTCAGACATGTTGCATAAGTATTTAAACCTTTGAGCAAATTGGTTTAATTAAGAAAAAACAAAACATGGGGAAATAGGCAAAGAGCAACCTGGAAAGAAATGTTCCAAAAGCAGTACATTAATAGATTTAAAACAAAAACATGAAAAATGTGGGGAAAATGTCCAGGAAAAAAAAGAAATAAAAGATTGAAAAAAAAAACTATATTTATTATTATTATAATTGCATTATTAAAATGATGAAAAGAGAGAGATGACTGGTTGCTCTGTAGGCTATTACACGTAGGTTAAAAAAAAAAACTAGTTTCAGATGTTCATGGAAAATGGGAAACCAACAGGATAAACAGGAAAGAAATCCAGTCACTTCAAAAAAGTGAAAAACGAGAATATCGAGTGGAAGTTACTTTCAAAAGCCTTTAATATGGTGGCTAAATTATTAAAAAA
>NW_024664250.1:0-222 GCF_008729295.1 Plectropomus leopardus | reverse complement strand
ATTACTGTAATGCACTTTATGTGGGGGTTAGTGGGTCCTCTGTTGCTCGTCTTCAGGTGGTGCAAAATGCTGCGGCACGTCTTTTAACTGGCACACGTAAGCATGAGCACATTTCCCCCATTTTAGCCTCACTTCACTGGTTGCCCATACATTTTAGGATCAGCTTTAAAATTCTTTTACTTTTAAATCCCTAAATGGTCTCGCTCCCCCCTACCTCTCCGA
>NW_024664249.1:0-392 GCF_008729295.1 Plectropomus leopardus | reverse complement strand
TTGACAATTTTCTAATAATCCTCCCCTCTTTTTTAAAACTAATATTTAGGTAATTTTCTTGACACCTTTTACTATTTTCTTGCAGTTTGTGGGACATTTCTTGCCAAGTTGTTCACTGCTTTTTTCCCCGTGTTCTTGAAAGAAAATCAAAGCCATTTGCTCAGATATCAAAGGGTCAAAGAGCTTGTGAAAGGCGTCTAAATGTGTTTCGAAGGGTTGAGGCGGAAAACCACAAAACTACTCTACCCAACATTTCAACATCCACCCCCCATCGGCTGTGGGGCACTTGTATGACGGGTTGCACACTGACAGAGATGGAGTGTTTGCCAAGACTCTCAAGGATGCCCCCCCCAGAAGAAACCCACACCCCATCAGCACAGACCCCAGAGAGC
>NW_024664248.1:0-212 GCF_008729295.1 Plectropomus leopardus | reverse complement strand
TGCATTTTAGATACGATCTCCCGTGCGTGACCAGCCAGATGGCGCGCAGAGCATTCGAGACGGCAGCTCAGTACTTGCCGGAAAGTCAGAAGTCACTGGTGGCCGATTACCTGACCCATTCGAGTGCGACTGCTGAGAAGCATTACCGCATGAAGCAACGTGACCTCATTGTGAAGACTTCTCAGCTGTTGAGCACGATGAGCAAAGTTTCA
>NW_024664247.1:0-220 GCF_008729295.1 Plectropomus leopardus | reverse complement strand
GGCAGCTGATGCTCTGTGTAAATTGGTGCTGCAGTTGCTAGGGATACTGGCCTCGGCTGTACTTATAGAGACAAAGTAATACACTCTGAACACCACGGCTTTGCTTCTCCTCCCCACATTCAAAAAAACTTGCTGTGCTCATTCATCCAAAAGGTAAACATTCTTAAACTGTCCTTAAAGCTTGAAACAAAATAATAAAAAGCCCACTGGTATCAGAAAA
>NW_024664246.1:0-216 GCF_008729295.1 Plectropomus leopardus | reverse complement strand
GCATTGTGATTGGCCGAATCCAACCGTATCTAACTCTCTTGTTATGGTGGCATTAGGCCACAGGGTGGCGCCATTGTGCATTATGGCGCTTTTCCACTGCATAGTACCGGCTCTACTGTACTGTACTGTACTGTGCTCTACTCTACTCTACTCGCCTTTAGTATCGGGTAGTTCTCTGGGGTTCGTTTTCCATTGATAGTACCCGCCGTGGGACAC
>NW_024664245.1:0-237 GCF_008729295.1 Plectropomus leopardus | reverse complement strand
TAAACCTGCAAAACCTCTTCCTGAACACCTGGAGGAGTTTGTGCAGAGTTCTGGAGAGCATGGAGTCATTATAATGTCTCTGGGAACCTTAATTGGAGAGCTTCCCCGTGACCTAGCTGATGAGATTGCTGCAGCTTTTGCTAAATTACCTCAGAAAGTCATCTGGAGATATAAAGGTAAAAGACCAGCTACTCTGGGCAACAACACTTTGATAGTAGACTGGATGCCACAGAATGA
>NW_024664244.1:0-338 GCF_008729295.1 Plectropomus leopardus | reverse complement strand
TCGTCCATCAACTGGATTTGCAGGGCTGACTCATTCGACGGCTGCCACGTCACTAAGAATTTTTAAAGATAGAGGTGAGAATTAAACAAAGTGCAAACTCCTTTATAAAGACAAAATACATCCCACCACAAAACACTCTACAAAACACTTTAAAAGGGAATATCAGCTTTCAAATGATTTTACTTGCCGACTACAGATAGTCATGGTCGGGGTGAGCCTCCTCCAGGGCAGACACCTCCGCAGACAGCTGGTCCCGCCACCGAGCACCACTGACAGCCTCCAGCCCGTTCTCCCCCTCATCCTCATCCTGCATGTCGTCCTGCAGCTCATCCTGTGGG
>NW_024664243.1:0-365 GCF_008729295.1 Plectropomus leopardus | reverse complement strand
TTAACCAAAATCTGTCTATTGTGCCTAACTTTAGTACATCCTAACATTTCACATATGGGTTAATCTGCAGATTATCTCAGCCAAAATAAATTTAAATAAATAAGGATGAGTTTATGAAAATGCATGTCTTTGAGCCACAAAGAAGGCCAAAATGTGACCAAACGCATGCTTTCGCCTGGTGAGACTAATAATTACTGGGGATAAAAAAAAAAACTAAAAATAATGACTCAATATCTCAAAATAATGTGAAAGTTATTTAGAGGCCAAAAAAGGAGCAGAAAATAAGTAAAAAATTTCAAGAAAATCACCTGAAAATAACCACAAAAGGTAAACACTAAAAACAAACCAAAAAAAAATAAAAAATA
>NW_024664242.1:0-2811 GCF_008729295.1 Plectropomus leopardus | reverse complement strand
TGCCAATACATCCCAATAAGTTCTACACACTGGACCTTAAAACATGCACATCAGACAAACTGAGCAGTTGCAACAATAAAGAACATGGAATCACACAGACATGGTGATGGAGGAAACAATAGGACAAAGACAGTAATGTTAAGTCAAAAATCAAAGGTCATCTAGATTTCACGAGGAGGAGAGAGGGAGCAGCGGGTCCTGGTTTATATTGTTTTGTAACATGCCCCTCCTTTTCACAGAGAAAATTCATCAATGTAGAAAGTGCCCAAATCGTACAGCACTTAACATGACAAACAGGATCACTGTCTCTTGCATTCCTGTCCATTCTTGCTCTCAAAGTCCTTTCTTTGAACTTTCTTTTCTTTTAAAGAAAAAAGAATTCAAGTCCCGCCTGTTGTGGGGCATCGCTACACTGTGGCTGGGATACTGTAGCTACTCCTGTTGCTGATGTCAACGGGAAGCGATGCCACGCTATCTCGCACCCCATTGGTCACTCTCCCCTCCTTGCCATCATAGAGAGGCGCTGCGTCTGGAAGAAGATGATAATGGGCACTCTAAGAACTTTGCAACAATCGATAATCACTGTCATGTACTATGATTTCACTACAGAAGCAGCTTCTTCCTGCGTAAGCACAGCTTGTACCTCAGAGAGTTTACTTCCAACAAAAACTTCATTCTAACAACATCCTACTTTTCCTGCCTCTGCAAATACTTAGACACAAAGACAATGAACATGCAAACAGATGAAGACAATACGCTGACCCATACATATATTGTGCGTGCACACAGGATATCTACAACTGGAAAGCAACATAGACGGTTCTGTTAACAGAGGTAGCCGGGTCATCACAACATAGGCCTGACATGCATATTAGAACATGGATCATGGGATGAGCTGCTGTGACTACAACAGGAAACAAGCAAGAGAAATGACTCATGGCTGTTAAGATGATGACTTATGAGGACAGTCAGTGGAACACAGGAAAATAATAAAACCAAACTACCTGTGGCTGCGTTATAAACCTCTGTGTTGTGGATTAGATTCACTGTTAAAGAGTCATCTGATTTAGGGCTTGAAGGCTTTCTGAGAGATGGTGAAAATACAGTCAACTCAGGTGGCAGTGAGGTCAAGCAAAAATCTACTGAATGTTAGAATGATCTAAAGCATAAAAACTATATGCAATAATCCTGTTAATGATAATGCACTTTAATAACCATACTGGTGGCCTTTCAGTTTAGGAGTTTTTATAGCTGTTTATGTTTTTTAGCACCTTCGTTCTGACAAACACCTCGTTTTTATCTAATGTATAACCTACCTCTACCAGTGACAGAGGTGCGACCAAGTCATGGTTTTGCAAGTCACAAGTAAGTCTCAGGTCTTTGCAGTCAAGTTGTGAGTCAAGTCCCAAGTCATGACAGACAAGCTCCAAGTCAAGTCCCAAGACAAGACAGACAAGTACCAAGTAAAGGCAGGCAAGACTTGAATCAAGTCCCAAGTCAAGACAGGCAAGTCCCGAGCTAAATCCCAAGTCAAGACAAGACTTGAATCAAGTCCCAAGTCAAGACAGGCAAGTCCCCAGCTAAATCCCAAGTCAATACTATACCTGTGTCAAGTCAGGCAGACAGGCAAGTCCCAAGTCAAGTCCCAAGACAAGACAAGCAAGTCACAAGTCAAGTCCAAAGACAAGACAGGCAAGTTTTGAGTCAAGTCCCAAGTCATGACAGACAATTTTCGTATCAAGTCCCAAGTCAATACATGCATGTCCTGATTCAAGTCCCAAGTCAAGACAAACAAGTTTTGTATCAAGTCCCAAGTCAAGACATGCAAGTCCTGAGTCAAGTCCCAAATGAAGACAGGCAAGTTTCAAGTCAAGTCCAAAGTCAAAACAGGCAAGTCTGTGAGTGTACATATATTTAATGTACAGATAATTCTAGTTTAATATCCAAGAACAATCCTGACAAGAACTGGATACTATGATTGTACAGTATACATCATTCATACGACACAAGATCATATTCCTACTTTTAGTCTGTTTAAAATCATTATCACCACCTTTTTTAAAGTTACTTTTAAGAGAGATCTAAAACGTCAATTGTAACACTGCAATTTCTTCTTAGAGATGAATAAAATACATGTAATATATGATAATAAATAATAAATATGATTTTTTGCCTTCTTCCGAGTTAGAGGAGTAGATCAATATCGCACCTTATATCTCATCTGTGTAATCCATTCAAAAACCTAAATTTAAAAAAAAAGAAAACATTTAAAGAAGGTTATGTGACTATTTGTTGGCCGGGTCTATAGTACACACATGCAAAATAACCAGTATGTTCATATTCAGAGATCCTCATCTGAGCCAGCTAATAAAACTATATCTGTAACACTTTATGTGAAGACCACATCTATAATGCATTGTAAGGGCATTCATAGTGCTTTATGACTTCGCTCATGAATACACATAATGCTATCTGATGCACTATATCAACAGTCATGAAATATTATATATGTGATTTACAATGAATTATAAATATCAAGAAATGAGTGGATGCTCTTGACTAGTTATAAACTAGAGATTGACTGATGTGACTTATAAAACATTATAACTACTTATACTCACCTATTCACACAACATTCAACAATATTTAAGTATTTTAGTATATGCTAGGCATTAATCTCTTATGATGCAGTATAGATTTTTATATGAAATTTTACACGATTTACATGAAAATGTGTTACACTTTACTTAACACCAACAAAGAAACATTATCATGAAACATACATTATTATATATGCATCACATTGTACCT
>NW_024664241.1:0-338 GCF_008729295.1 Plectropomus leopardus | reverse complement strand
CTAAAAATTACATTTTTAGGGCTTAAAATCTTTGAGTCAGATTCACCGCTCGCTCCTCCGCAGCTCTCATCCAAATATCGTCTTCTGCCACCAAAAAAACCAAGATGGCAGCAAAAATGCCGAACTAGAGGCGTCAAAACGGCCGTCCACAAACCGATGGGTGACGTCACAGTGTCATCCATTATTTTATTTTATTTTCATTTTTCTGTGTCCATTATTTTAAACAGTTTATGATTTTATAGTAATATCTACTATATTAATATTACTGACTAAAGTTACCAAATTCCAATAAATTACAACCATTTTCGATTATTGTTGAAACTAAAGATAAGACTAAA
>NW_024664240.1:0-265 GCF_008729295.1 Plectropomus leopardus | reverse complement strand
CACACATGACGACACAAAGGCAGAATGTCTTTATGAGCTAAGCACCTCTGAGTGTTCCACAAGCCCCGCCCCCATGTTCACGACGTATGTACTGACCGAAACGGCATGACGCGTTCCGTAAGCCACGCCCACAATAGTGCATTTTTTTTTGTTTTGTTTTGTTTTTTTTTTTTGTTTTGTTTTTTTACCTCAATAACAACAGTGATTATAATACAAAATAATTATGCTTGCAGTACATGGAGCATTGGTATGGAGAACAAAAAAT
>NW_024664239.1:0-220 GCF_008729295.1 Plectropomus leopardus | reverse complement strand
TGATGTCATGGCACATAAGTCTTGCCCATTAACCTGGACTGGTGACATCATTTGTGATGTCATGGCACATAAGTCTTGCCCATTAACCTGGACTGGAGGTTTTAGATTTTGTTATTATAATCACACTGTAATTGTATTCAGTTCTATTTTTTCATACTGAACTTACTATTTGTTTTTTTATACCATATATTATTATTGTTTTTGATACTCAGTACTTAAA
>NW_024664238.1:0-357 GCF_008729295.1 Plectropomus leopardus | reverse complement strand
CAACGATGTAGTTGGATCAGATGATTCCAATGATGTAGTTGGATCAGATGGTTCTGATGATTCTGGTGATTCAGATGGATCAGATAATCCAGATGATTCTAATGATTCTGGGGGTTCACATGGCTGGTTCGGCTGGTTAGGATGGTTCCGAAGGTTCCGATGGTTCAGAAGGGGTTAGTTGTTTGTTTGGTTTGTTGGTTGGGTGAGTGGGTTGGTTGGTTGGTTGGTTGGGTGAGTGGGTTGGTTGGTTGGTTGGGTGTGGAGGGGCACAGTGGTGAGGTGGTTAGCACTGTCACCTGACAGCAAGAGAGTTTTGTGACTTCTTCTGAACGGAGTTTGCATGTTCTCCCTGTGCTC
>NW_024664237.1:0-407 GCF_008729295.1 Plectropomus leopardus | reverse complement strand
TCTATATCACTTTAACCATGAAGACGCTGACTGTGACTCTGCTCCTCTGTGCCATGGTGGCTCTGACCGGAGTTGCTGGTGAGTATTATGTAGAGATGGTTTTGTGCAAAATATTAATTTACTCGTCTTGAGATTAACTCATTCATGTCATACATGTCAAACTTTCTAGGTCTTCAAAGAGGAAAATACAATGACCATCAGAACCGTAAGTGAGGTTTGGGTTTGTTTTTTTTAAATAAAGTTTTTTTTTTTACTTAAATACAGGCAGGGCCCGAAAAAGTCATAGAACGAGTAGAAAATGTTGAAATTTTTACAAAAATCATGGAAACGTGTTGTGCGCAATAAATTGTTATTATTTTTATTATTGTTATTATTTAATGTATTAATAGCTTCTGAGTATTATGTAG
>NW_024664236.1:0-410 GCF_008729295.1 Plectropomus leopardus | reverse complement strand
GAGTTGAGGAACGTTTACGGTGTCCGTACAATAGTGATGAGGGAGCACGTGTGGACGGAAATGAAAAAATCAAACGAGGCGGTAAAAACGTTCATGAAGACCTACGTTTCTCCAGAACCCCTCTCCCCTCGCTCGGCTCTTTACGGAGGTCGAACTTCAGCCATAAGGTTAAGGTACAGTACACAACCCGACGAAAGCGTGCATTATGTAGATGTAACCTCCCTCTATCCGTATGTCAATGCCACCCGTTCTTATCCTTTACATCACCCCGTCATAATCCACGAGGATTTTGATGACCCCCGCAAGTATTTTGGTCTGATACGCGTCACTGTGTATCCGCCTCGGGGCCTCTTTTTTCCCGTCTTACCTTATAAAACATCTCGAGGTAAATTAGTGTTTACCCTCTGCCG
>NW_024664235.1:0-306 GCF_008729295.1 Plectropomus leopardus | reverse complement strand
TAAAACCCTTAACCCTTTGAAACCTGAGCAAATTGGCTTGATTTATTATTTTTTTTGTTAAATTTTAAACGGGAGTACGGTAATGACCAACTTAACAAGAAATGTCCCAAATATTCACAAAAACAAAAAACAAAACAAAACAACAACACACAAACAAAAACAAACTGGAAAAAAAAGCATGGATTGCGTTGGCGTATCATGCAGACGCAAAATGCGGCGGAAACGACATCGGAATGAGAACGGGCGGAAATATATAACAGACTCATGGTCTGCAGCAACATAAAATGCCAAAATTTTCGTAAGGCG
>NW_024664234.1:0-692 GCF_008729295.1 Plectropomus leopardus | reverse complement strand
ACTTTAATTGATTTTGGACTCCTGCAGGCCAGGAGGATGATTGCCTTATATTGGAGGAAACTGGATATACCTTCAATACATGTATGGGTGAAAGAGATGGCATCTTGTATTGTAATAGAGAAACTGACTTATATAACAAGGGGAAAGGCAGAAGAATTTGAAACAGTGTGGAAACCTCTAATGGAATTTCTTAGCCGTCAGGGTGCACAGTGATTTTGAAATTAATGTGTTGCTGAGCCTGTCTATATTTAGTTATGTCTATTAATAAGTAAGTCTGTTTTGTTTTTTGTTATGTTTTGTATGTCTAGTACAGTATGTCTATGTATTATTTTATTTTATGTCTAACTCAAGTATTGTTATTGTTTTATTCAGTGTCTGTTAGTTAAATATGTAAAGTCAATAAAAATATTGTTGAAAAAAAAAGCAGAAAACACAAAGTAAACATGTAAAGTGGCTTTAATTGAAAGGGTCCTTGTAATAATTTAGGGAAAGTTTCAAAACAAGTCATAAGTGTTTTAGCATTTTTATTTGTTTGTTTGTTTTGGAGACATGTCCTTGTGAGAAGAACCTTTCTAGCAATGCTGTTGGCATGGATGACAATGTCATTCAGTTCATCACACCGAGTAAAGCCCGTTATTCACGGTGCGATTTTGGTTTGTCCCAGACAAAAGATGACCATCATGACAGAAACG
>NW_024664233.1:0-311 GCF_008729295.1 Plectropomus leopardus | reverse complement strand
TTATTATTTTTTTCCCGGCTTCCAGCTTTCAAAAGCAACTTTCAAAATAAATTCAGAATACTTGTCAGTCAGCATTTTATTTCCTACTTAATACAGTATGTGCAACTAAAAATTCAGCTGACTGTACTGGAAGGTAGATGTAGTCATGTTTCATATTTTCATATTTTTTAATACATTTTGGCTGTGTATTTCATCGGCTTAACACTTCCCTGCCAGCAGCTGTAGTGAGCGCTAATGTGTCTCTGGGCATCAGAAGATCACAGCTTGGAGTCAGAGTGTGCTGTGAAGCCAAAGTGCAGTTTAAAAACTGA
>NW_024664232.1:0-768 GCF_008729295.1 Plectropomus leopardus | reverse complement strand
TGCTCAAAAAAATAATCTAACACCATCCGCGTCGTTTCCACGCAAACTTCTACACTCTTTCTCCCAAAAAACAGTTTAATCTCCATCAAACCGTCACTTCGCTCGCGCCGTGTTGCTAACGTCCGTCCGTTAGCAGCTAGCATGCTAAACTTCGGTCGCTTTGTGGACAATCAGCGGCAAAATATTCACCAAAATAACGATTAACGGCACAAAAACACTCGGACGGCTTGATCCAGACATCCAGAGGCTGCGATCATCAGTTTTGTTGAAGTTTAGAGACATTTTTCAACACAGCGACGGGACGCCGCTGTTGTCGCCGCAAACGTTTGGCGCCATATTGTTCAAACAGTCCACTTCCGGTTCAGGTGGGGGTTTTAACCGTGACAGGATGTGCTCCTACGTCATCTGACCACGCCCTCTTGTGTAATATTGCGATTATTCAAATAAAAATAAAAATGTTTAATCAAAATATATTCATGTTTTTAGGCACTTGGTCTCAAAATAAAAAGTTTTAAGTGACTTTTATGTCGGTTTCTATGGAAACACACGGAGCCTGACTAATTCCTGGAAAACAATCACGTCAGTAAAAGTGATTTCGAGTCCAGCAAGTAGGTCGGACCTTAGTAACGACCCAGCAACGGACATTTTCTAGTCCCTCTAACTCGTGCGCATAACTTTTAAGAGATTGCTGGGTTTAATGAATATGTCCGATTGGCATTTATTTATTTATTTATTCTCTTTTTTCTTTTTGTTGTCTTATTTTATTTG
>NW_024664231.1:0-1699 GCF_008729295.1 Plectropomus leopardus | reverse complement strand
GTTCTGCAGCTCTGTGTTTACATCGAACACAACAGAAGAAGATGTTCTGATGGTATCGTGTGGTTTCAGGGTCGTTCAGTCTGATCCGGGTCCTGGGTCCTGGGTTCTGCTGTTTAACCCTTTAATACCTGGATCCACATCTGTTTTCTTGTTTTTTTGACAAGAAACCTGAAAACCAAAAAAGAAAAAATGTCCTCAAATGTTAAAAAGAAATGATAAAAGGTGACAAGGAAATGAGCTGAAAGACAGCCGGAGGGTTTATCAGGCATTATCGAAAAAAACGAGGGAAAAATGCCCCAAAAATTATATTTAGAATTTTTATGATTAAAATATTATGTAACATCTTATGTATGTTTTTGTTTTGTTTTGGTCATTTTTCGGAGACCCTTTCTCGCTAATTTTTGGACCAGTTTTTGTTCATTTGCTCATTCCATTCTTCCCATGTTCGCTCAGGTTTCAAAGGGTTAAACATGAGCAGCCTGGCTGTTTATAGGAGCCATGACTGAGTCACTGCTGACAGACTCAAATCTCATCTCCGTCCAAACTCTCAGAGCACCAACAATATCTGTCAAATCAGCCCGAGTGTGTGAACGCGTGTGAATGTGGTGCCGCTGACAGACGGATGGAGATTAAAGTTTTGCAGAAAAAAACAGTTAACTGTCACTTTTCTTGTGCTGTGTTCAGACGCCTTCACAAGTGCAAGAAATTAGCAGATTTTTGAAAATTCTGTCAAAAACTATTAAAGTATTTTTGAAGAATAAGTATTATGTGTAAGCACTTTTTTTCAGGTCATTTCCTTGTTTTGTTTACGTTTTTTGTTTTGTGTTTTTTTTCATTGTTTTTCCAATTCTTATTATTTTTGCTAATTTTTAGAATATTTTTAAAATATTTTTTGCTATTTTGTGAATCATCACCTTTTCCATTTAAAAGTAAGTTTTTCTTTCAGTGTCCTTTAATTTACTGTTGTCATGGATTCTTATTTTGCTATTTTGGTTGTTGTTGTTGTTGTTGTTGTTGTTGTTGTCGCTGTTGTTGTTGTTGTTGTCGCTGTTGTTGTTGTTGTTGTCGTCGCTGTTGTCGTTGTTGTCGCTGTCGCTGTCGCTGTTGTTGTTGTTGTTGTTGTCGTCGCTGTTGTTGTTGTTGTTGTTGTTGTTGTTGTCGCTGTTGTTCTGTAAAATGTTATTTGTGTGTCTGAACAGCTGCTGGTCTTATGTTTCAGTTGTGTTCAGCTGCAGGAAGTTCACTAATGATCCTCCCTCAGAACAAACAAACAAACATCAACAGGAAGTCAAAGAAACGCCTGCTTCTCTGCTCCTCCAGCCGCCGCCATCCTCCCGTCTCTGCACAGGCAGGAGGAGACGAGGAGACGAGGAGACAAAAAGACAAAGAGATAAAGAGATGAGGAGGCACAGAGCAGAGATGTGACAAGAGCTGAAAGGTCAGAGCTCATCCTGAATCAACATCAGCAGGTGAACTATGTCACTGAGCTGCTGCTGGCCTCTGATTGGTGATGATGATGTTCATGGTGATGGTGATGGTGATGATGATGATGGTGATGATGATGGTGATGATGGCAGTGATGATGGTGATGATGGTGATGATGGTGATGGTGATGATGATGATGGTGATGGTGATGATGATGATGGTGATGATGATGGTGATGATGGCAGTGATGATGGTGATGATGGTGATGATGGTG
>NW_024664230.1:0-200 GCF_008729295.1 Plectropomus leopardus | reverse complement strand
CGGTTTCTCAAACGTTATAAGCATTAAGATATAATTAATACCATTATCATAAGCATGCAGCGCATTAACAGCTACTTCTCAAGTTTCCTGTCAAACATCCTTTAACTTAACTGATTATAAGCAGTTTGTTGAAGCGAAATTAAACAGGAAAAGCCGTTTTCTCATAATAAAAAGAATAAAGTATTTCATATTAAACTCAC
>NW_024664229.1:0-282 GCF_008729295.1 Plectropomus leopardus | reverse complement strand
TTCAACCATGGAGCTTTTTAGCAGAAACATTTCCTGATGGTTTGTGTTATTTTTCACTGGTGTAAGTATGCTTTGTTCTTTCTGACATGAGATTACACAACAGGCTCGTCATTGTGAGTTCTCTGATAAGTGTTTGGTGTTTCTGAGCGTTCAGGAAAAACATCTCATTGCTATTCCATTGTAAAACAATCCTTCTGCATAGGTATCAGATGAAAAAATCAAGCATCCATTGAGCTTTTTTTTTTTTTTACACCACAACCTCACTCTCTAATTTCTTTCCAT
>NW_024664228.1:0-387 GCF_008729295.1 Plectropomus leopardus | reverse complement strand
AAGACACTCACATACTGGTGCACAGTCGATAAGAAAAGATAAATAATGTGAGTGTCAGTGTAGTCTAATGCTCAAACATAAGACTGATAACTCCTGAACTGCAGCTTTTTGTTGTCAGAACGGGCACAACAGACTAAAATGCACACGTGAATAAACACTGTAGTGGGACTCAAGAATTTTGACACTATGCTTTAATTCTGTTTTCTCTATGACTTGCTGTGTACGCATGTGTGGCCGGATATCCCAAGTGATTAACTAGTTATTCATTTGGCATGGTCTGACTCTGCAGTGTGAGGTTGTCTAAACGCTTTGGGGAGACGGACTCACCTTCTGGTCTGTGTTTCTCTTTCTGCTATATGACACAGTCAGGTTATGCCATTGTAAATA
>NW_024664227.1:0-287 GCF_008729295.1 Plectropomus leopardus | reverse complement strand
TCCGCACTCGCTGACACGACACAAAACAAACAACAAGCCATCAGGTCCACAGGTCAACAGGTCCACAGGTCAACAGGTCCACAGGTCAACAGGTCCACAGGTCCACAGGTCAACAGGTCCACAGGTCCACAGGTCCACAGGTCAACAGGTCCACAGGTCAACAGGTCAACAGGTCCACAGGTCAACAGGTCCACAGGTCAACAGGTCAACAGGTCAACAGGTCCACAGGTCAACAGGTCCACAGGTCAACAGGTCCACAGGTCAACAGGTCAACAGGTCAACAGGTC
>NW_024664226.1:0-333 GCF_008729295.1 Plectropomus leopardus | reverse complement strand
CTTCTAAACAAAAATAAATTCATTAAAAACTCACTGAGTTTTTGTGTATTAGGTTTAGGTTTAAGTTTTTTTTGTCAGCTCCCTTTTCCAAGATCAGGAATCAACTTTGAAACCCAAATTCAGACACATTTTCATCATATTTCATCAAATTTGATAACAGACTAACTTGTTTTTTGCCACCACTTTTATCCACTTTTTAATTTTATTTGAGCTTTCCAACAAGACATTTACCAAAAATTACAAGAAATTTAGATTCAAGATTTAGAAAATTATAATATATATTTTTTTAAATGCTAAGGAAAAACATCAGAGAACTCTATTTAAAGTGACCAT
>NW_024664225.1:0-350 GCF_008729295.1 Plectropomus leopardus | reverse complement strand
GACATTTTATTTCTGTTTCCTGAATATGTTTAACATGATGATCAGACAATCACTCTTACTCTTTAGTTTTGTTTTACTCCTATAGTTGAAACCAAACCTTTTATTATGATTAGAACAATTAAATGTTAACTTGGCACAATAAACTATGTAACATCACAGTGGTTTGCCATGAAATTCATGTAATTATTAGGTGATTAAATATGTTCAAATATTTAACTATCCAGTAAAAAAAAGTACAACTTTTGTATCAGTATTCAAGCTAGTGGGAATTTGAGTGGAGAATTATATGCCCAATCTGTAAACTTTTAGGATGTTCTTCCCAATAATCCAGAGATGTTGTACCAGCTAAA
>NW_024664224.1:0-601 GCF_008729295.1 Plectropomus leopardus | reverse complement strand
TCAGCTTCCTGGCTCTAGGTACCTGTCTGTCTGCCCACCTGTCTGTCTGCCCACCTGTCTGTCTGCAGTGGGTCTTCAGCGTCTGGGCTCTAGGTACCTGTCTGTCTGCTCACCTGTCTGTCTGCCCACCTGTCTATCTGCAGTGGGTCTTCAGCGTCCGGGCTCTAGGTACCTGTCTGTCTGCTCACCTGTCTGTCTGCCCACCTGTCTGTCTGCAGTGGGTCTTCAGCGTCCGGGCTCTAGGTACCTGTCTGTCTGCTCACCTGTCTGTCTGCCCACCTGTCTATCTGCAGTGGGTCTTCAGCATCCGGGCTCTAGGTACCTGTCTGTCTGCTCACCCGTCTGTCTGCCCACCTGTCTGTCTGCAGTGGGTCTTCAGCTTCCTGGCTCTAGGTACCTGTCTGTCTGCCCACCTGTCTGTCTGCCCACCTGTCTGTCTGCAGTGGGTCTTCAGCTTCCTGGCTCTTGGTACCTGTCTGTCTGCTCACCTGTCTGTCTGCCCACCTGTCTATCTGCAGTGGGTCTTCAGCGTCCGGGCTCTAGGTACCTGTCTCTCTGCTCACCTGTCTGTCTGCCCAACTGTCTGTCTGCAGTGGGTCTT
>NW_024664223.1:0-325 GCF_008729295.1 Plectropomus leopardus | reverse complement strand
TGTACATTATTATGTCGCGCATAAGTTGAAACTTAATATTTCAACAACGCTGTAGTTAACGTTTTGAAACCTGATCCAAATCGTTTGGGTTTTTTTCTTTCAAAAATGCGGGGAGAAGGCAATGAGCAACTTAACAACAAATGACCCAAAAAATAGTAAAAAAAAAAAAAAAAAAAAAAACTTACAATGTTATAAGAAAATTACCTGAACATAACAAAAAAAATAAAGAAAAAACTAACAAAAAGACCTTAAATTGTGCTGGAAATCTGTATGTATTTTATATATTCCTTATATGTTTTTTCTGTAACAAAACTTTAAATATTAA
>NW_024664222.1:0-513 GCF_008729295.1 Plectropomus leopardus | reverse complement strand
TCTTAAATATATGTGGACTTGTATATGTGGGCTGAGTTTGTTACTTTAATTTTTTCTTCAACTTTTTCATGCATCTAATTCTAGTTCAAAAAAATGTCTCGTTCTGAAGTGTAGCAAGTTCTGTCATTGTGGGCAGGATCATTTTATGCATAATATGCTGTTTCTTACAGAACATGTGTGCTCTCTAAAGGATGTCAGACCTCTAAAGGAGGTCAGACATTAGGTGGGTTTCAAAATTGAAAGGCCTTTGCCAGAAATACACTACACATACTGTCTAATTACACAGCAGTACTACTAGATATACACACAAGTCTGATACTGTTGGAAAGAGCACAATCTAAGCTTTATGTTGGTGTCTAACATGTTGGGTTTAAGGCACATATGCTGTCACAAATGCTGAGGCTTCCCCAAAAGAGCGAATTGGAGCCCTAAATGGTCAGCCTGTAGGTTAGGTTAGGGATAGTTTCAGGGTCCCCCTTCATCCAGACAGCTTTAAAAACTGTCTATACTTAT
>NW_024664221.1:0-309 GCF_008729295.1 Plectropomus leopardus | reverse complement strand
GAATCTAAATTCTCCCTCTGACCTTCAGCCACGTCAGATCAGGAGACGACAGGGGAGGACAGGTGAGGAGAGGACAGGGGAGGACAGGTGAGGAGAGGACAGGGGAGGACAGGTGAGGAGAGGACAGGGGAGGACAGGTGAGGAGAGGACGGGGGAAGGGTTGACCTCTGCGTCCTGTGTCTGTCTGAGGGGGACGCTCCGGGTTTTCAGGGAAAAATCAGATAAACTGAGAGTTTGTTAAATCTGTTTTTGGTGTCTGAGAGAAGTTTCTGTCAAAAACCAGATAATAATAAAGAAATAAATAATAAA
>NW_024664220.1:0-1087 GCF_008729295.1 Plectropomus leopardus | reverse complement strand
TATAATTTACATTGATACGTTTTTAACTAAAACTCGGCCACAAATCTTAAATCTAGTCCATGAGGCATTAGCGTTTTACTTCTGGCAATTGCCTTTAGCCGTCAAAAATCACAACTAGCAGAAATCAACAAATGAAAAAATTAACCTATAGACCGACATTTGTAACGTGTGTGTTGAAAATATTCTCGGCAGTTAACCAATTAACCGTTAACAGTTGACATCCCTGGTATAGGCTATATATTTGTTATGTGGCTGCAGTGACTGTTAAAATTGAAAATAATAAAGTAATAATGCCCCTTCAGAGCCATGAGATGTATTATCGTGAGTCACGCATTAGTTCTAACTTGTGCCATATGTTGTTTCAACTCAGACAAACTCAGCTATGCAGCAGCATCACTATGCAGCGTATGGTAATCCTGTGACTGCATGCTAGAGAGCAGAGACGAGCTGTGTAGTCTGGGGCACAAAAGAACCATCTGCATTTCATTATACCAGAAGAAGGTATGGAAATCTAATAGGAGCTGTGCCTCTCAGGGTGTTTGTGTGAGTGTGTGTGTACAGGACATGCACATAGACACCTGGCACGCATTAAATTTTTCGGCTGTTTGGGCTCGTTAAGAAACACAGCAAATAGATAGTTGTTTGCAGCATGGAAAAGCATTTCCTGTGTTTGTGGCTTGTGCTCCCGTGGCCCTGATGATAATTTTCCTTTAGTCAGGACAGGCAGCATAGTGGTGCAGTGAAAACCAGATTTATTCATGAAGTACATAATAATCATACAGTATAAAGGAGAGAAGTTGGGGAATGGGAGCTGTTCCTGAATGGTGATGGGCTACTGCGTGTCCTTGGTGCCTCCGCGGCGCTGAGGTTGAGACACAGATGGATACACTCACTTCGAGCGAGGTGACTGACAGCTCCTGTCTCCGTCTGCGTTTAATTTACACGCCGTGCTGTCTCTCGCACTGATAACCTCAGTGATATAGCTGCGGCGGTGGCGGCAAAGGAGAGGGGAGAACTGTTTAATTGTGATTCATCTGGTGGTCACTCATCAGTTGAGGCTCCATGCCGTGGCTCTCAGAGAACATGC
>NW_024664219.1:0-247 GCF_008729295.1 Plectropomus leopardus | reverse complement strand
CTTGGGGGACGGTAAAGCGGTGGAAATATTGTAATTGGTTTGATTTCTTCAAAAACACGGGAAGAAGGCAGTGAGAAACTGAACAACTCGTAGCCCAAAAATACCATGAAATTAATAAAGCAAAATAACAAGAAAATTACCTGAAAATATGCAAAAAACAAAACAAAAACAAACAGGAAAATTTAGGTGCAGAAAATTTTAAAAATATGTATTTTTTCTTGTAACATAATTTAAAACATGTCATTAT
>NW_024664218.1:0-311 GCF_008729295.1 Plectropomus leopardus | reverse complement strand
ACAGTAAAAGTACTCATACCATACTGTGAAACTGCTCTATTAAAAGTGAAAGTCCGGCACTAAAAATGTGAGTAGGTACAATGTAGGAAAAATGTAGGCCTACTTAAATTATGAAAAGTAAAAGTACCAAATAAATCTTTTTTAAAAAATCACCCACAAAACTTAAAATTATTAGAAAAAAATGGAAAATGACATGTTTATTAAAACAGTTACCAATTAATGGTATGTCAGTCTGCTAAAAGTTTAACTTTCACTGTTTCGGCTGTATATCTATAAATGGTAAATGGTAGTTTAACATATATATAATAAAT
>NW_024664217.1:0-369 GCF_008729295.1 Plectropomus leopardus | reverse complement strand
TTTTGGAGTTAAAATATTATTTCTTTTACACCACCACTTTTATTTTAGAGCGTTGGTTACTAATTAATTAGTTAAGTCAATTATTTAGTGAACTAGTTAATGAATCAGCTAATACTTTTGTACTTTTACTTTACTCTTTAACACCTGGATCAACATCAGTTATACTGTGTTGTGTTCAGATACCTTTCACAGGCAATTAAGCCTCTGAACCCTGAGAAAATTGATTTGATTCTTTCAGAAACATGGGAGAAAAGATAATGAGCAACTTAGCTAGAAATATCCTCCAAATTGTAAAAAAAAAAAAAATAAATAAAAATTGAAGGTGACATGGAAATGACCTGAAAATCAGCTTGGAGATTATTAGATATT
>NW_024664216.1:0-226 GCF_008729295.1 Plectropomus leopardus | reverse complement strand
TTAGCAATAAATTAGTAAAAGGTTAACAAGAAATAATTTTTTTTTTTAAAAAAAGCCAACAAGAAAAAAAGAGGCAAAAATACCCCCAAAAAATGTGCTAAAAAAAATAATAAAAATCTATGTATGTAAATATTTTTTTCTGAAAGATAATTTTAAATCATATTCATATTCATATTCTTAGGGTTAAACAGCATGTAAAAGGTGTCTGTGCGCAGCACAAGAAAAC
>NW_024664215.1:0-498 GCF_008729295.1 Plectropomus leopardus | reverse complement strand
TTGTCTTTCTTCTATATGAATTTCTCTATGGAAACATTCCATATTGCTTGGACAAACTTGTTTGTTTGCTTTGGATTTCATTGTAAATGTGTAGTGGTACATGAGCCAGAGTAATGACAGCATTTTAAGGTCATAAGTCTCTTACACAATACAGAAAGTCTATGGTGCTCTCCGTGGTTCTGGAATAAGGACAAGAGTGGGCTGTGTGGGGTCAGTCGAGAGTGCAACGCAGATTTTCTTTTCTTATGGATAATGGCTAGTGGCCAAATTTGGATTTCATAGAAATTCTGTGTTTACTAATGACAGAATTAAACCCAGTTTCAGAAAAGATTTTTTACATGCCTATTTAATTATCCCAATTTCTCTGGGTTTTTGTCCTTTAAAAAATAAATAAATAAAATAGGGAAATAATGTACTTTGTATTCCCAGACAGCCATCTTGTCACTCTTTGTATCTTTAGTGTGTTGCTTTGCTTTAATATGCTGTGTTTATAGTTAA
>NW_024664214.1:0-327 GCF_008729295.1 Plectropomus leopardus | reverse complement strand
AGCTGTGTCTTAAAGTGTTTTGTTTTACTTTTCAGATCCAGTCTTAACCTCTTCAGGCTCATTTTGAATTTGTTTATTTCTGTCTCTTAATACTTTCACATGTTAAACTGTTTAATATCAGGACCACGAGGAGCTGATACATGTGATTTATATCACTGTGAGACAAACACTCAGCAGGTTTCATTTAATGTGTTGATCTTATTTCAGATGCCAAAAGAGTTAAATACATAAAATATTAATGAGAAAAAAACAGAAACTTAACAGTTTTTTGGCCTTTAACTTCATATTTTAAACACAGTGAATCCGTCATAAAAAGAGCCATCAGGC
>NW_024664213.1:0-624 GCF_008729295.1 Plectropomus leopardus | reverse complement strand
ACACACACACACACACACACACACACACACGCACACACGCACACACATACTCTATACTCTAAACCAAATGTAGATGCAACTTGTTCTGTGAAACTATTTTAAGTCTTGTTGAAGATATTTGTACAAGTGTGACAAACTTCCCGGTCATTGTTTATACGGCTAAAGTCTGTTTATGATGTGTCCATCAAAGTAAACTGAGCACAAATCCGTCTATATCATTAAAAATGAGAATATCAGGGGTGTCCGGTGGCTCAGAGGCTAGAGCAGGCGGCCCATGTGAAGAGGGTGTGTCCTCCCCGCAGCGACCGCAGGTTCGACCCTGGCTGCGGCCCTTTGCTGCTTGTTGCCCCCCCCCCTCTCTCTGACCCGTTCACGTTAGGTCTTTTCTATACATTAAAGGCGTAAAAAGCCCAAAAAAATATAGACAAACATTTGGATGAAAAATAAAAATGATTTCATAATTTTCTGTATTAAAAATAATAATAATAATTTATGCTACAATTTTTAATCCACTTAGCTAGACTGTAAACCTTTTAGTGAAGCTGAAGAACTCAGGTGCTTAACGCAGGAAAATTATCTCTGCGTAAGCTTTTGCAGATTCACACCTGAAGCTAAATCAATCAC
>NW_024664212.1:0-688 GCF_008729295.1 Plectropomus leopardus | reverse complement strand
TGGTTCAGGTTTGTTCCTGGTGGTGGTTCAGGTTTGTTTTTGGTGGTCCAGGTTTGTTTATGGTGGTTCAGGTTTGTTCCTGGTGGTGGTTCAGGTTTGTTTTTGGTGGTTCAGGTTTGTTTTTGGTGGTCCAGGTTTGTTCCTGGGGGTTCAGGTTTGTTCCTGGTGGTTCAGGTTTGTTTTTGGTGGTTCAGGTTTGTTCCTGGTGGTGGTTCAGGTTTGTTTTTGGTGGTTCAGGTTTGTTTTTGGTGACTCAGGTTTGTTTTTGGTGGTTCAGGTTTGTTTTTGGTGGTTCAGGTTTGTTTTTGGTGGTCCAGGTTTGTTTTTGGTGGTTCAGTTTTGTCCCTGCTGGTCCAGGTTTGTTTTGGACTCGGAGCCGTCCCTGACTTGTCCCTCACAGACTGAATCTGTGTCTTTACTGCATGTTAACTCGTGACTCGTTGATGAGACGCTGAGAGGTTCTCGTGTCTCTGACCTTTTCTGAACAGCAGAGCATCTCTCTGTCGTCTCACAGTGAGTGGACGAGAGACACTGACTCAGAGCGGCAGAACCACAGAAAGACAGAGACAGACAGAAAGACACAAACAGAGACAGAAAGACAGAGTGAGCTGTCAGGGGAGTGGAGCTTTAATTAATTCACAGTGAGCTGTAACTGTCTCTGTCTCTGCTGTCAGTGTGTCTCTCTCCC
>NW_024664211.1:0-207 GCF_008729295.1 Plectropomus leopardus | reverse complement strand
GACACCTGTCACACACCTGCCAGTTCAACAAGACACCTGCCACACACTTGCCAGTTCAACAAGACACCTGCCAGGTCACAAGTCACCTGCCACACACCTGCCACTTTAACAAGACACCTGCCACACACCTGCCACTTCAACAAGACACCTGCCAGTTCAACAAGACACCTGTCACACACCTGCCAGTTCAACAAGACACCTGCCACA
>NW_024664210.1:0-641 GCF_008729295.1 Plectropomus leopardus | reverse complement strand
GCTTCGTCTTCAGCGCGCAGCTCAGAGAGCACATTCTTTGAATGTCCGTTTGAGAAAGATAATCGCGCAGTATTTATATCATACGTTTATACATGTATCCACGGTCATGGTGTCACCAATTTTTTTTTAAAATTGCCCCTCGTTACGTTAATCGCTAAGAAAAATCGTTAATGGGTACGCTAGTTTGCGCGTTAAAAAAAGATCGTCTCTTGTTTGTAAATTGGGCAACTAATTATTGAATTAAAACACTAAAAAACCGCAAGGGATCATGGGAAGTAATGGACACCACAAACGTTCTGTTATTATTTAAACGGTTGTAACCTGAATTACTATCACTTCTGGATTTACAGGTTATTTCTGCTTGTGATAAAAACTGTCTCAGTGCCTTTTTTAATCCCCAAAAAAGTAGTTCATGTTCTTCAATGCAAAGAATTGTGTAGTTTATTTATTAATTTATTTTTTTTGGAAGAAATAACTAGGCTATATCATTGACTTTCTTCCATGAATATGTTTTACCCATTTGCTAAATTATTTTTAACGACAAACTGATGATGTACCCTGTTTCAGGATAAAAACTAACATTTAATTAAGTGTGACAACATTAAAAACATTACAAGCTAGCAAACTAAAATTAATCCAAG
>NW_024664209.1:0-1572 GCF_008729295.1 Plectropomus leopardus | reverse complement strand
CGCGCATGTGCACAAAATAACACATGCATACAAATTCCTGCATGCGCCCACACACACACACACACATGCACACACAGTTTACCTGCCTCTCTAACCTGTTATTGTCCCTGTTATCACTTATTTCCATCTCAATTGTGCAAATATAACCCAGAATCACAAACGCATGCAGCTTCCTACTCAACTTTTCGGCTGATTATTATTTTTGTCTCACACACTTGAGGAATTAAGCGCGTCACCAGTGGTAAAAGTAGGACTTTAATAGAATTTGCAGCTAAAAAAATGTCATGTTGTTAGTACTATTACTGTTATTTTATTTTTTTACCTGTTTGCAAACTACAAAAAAATGGGAATGTAAAAGAAAAATGTGGGAGGCATATAAGCTAATGTAAATTTATGTTAATTCCCATAATAAAGTGTATGTAAATCTGTCACACTGCAGAGTTTGTGTTCGTAAAGTGTGATCTGTGGCGGTGACATCAGCTGCAGTAAATTAAGAAAATATGATTTGTTTCAGTCACTTTGTCCAAATGTGCTCATTTCTGAAATTAATTCGGTTTTAGAAAAATCTTTGGGACTATTCTAGGAGTCAACAGTTTATTGACTGGCTGGTTATTTGGGCAGATATTTAGCATTTTACTGATTTTATGCATCTGTATTTTATTTTAACAATTACCAATAAAATTAATTAATAAAAAGTGCAAAATAATAAACAAATGGGGTCTATTTATGGTTTATTTGAAAAATCAAGGCTCTGCATGATTTTATTTATTTAGTTTGTGCTATAATTTTTCACTGCTCAGGTCTGATTTTTATAGTATTATTTATTGTCATTTTATTTCTAATTTCATAGTCATTATTTTTATGTATGTTTTTACTGTATGTGGGTACTTTTTGTATATGCTTTTATAAAAAAACTGCCAGGATTGGGGGAATATTGTTCTTTGTTTATTGCTAATGCTCACCTTTAATGCATGAAACTTATTTAAAAAAAGTGCAAAGAAAGTTTCAGCACAGGAGCAACTTTTACTTTGTAAAACCTCAGTTATTTTTATTTATTCTTTTTCTTTTCATTTGACTTTATTAAAATAAAAGTTGCTGTTTATGATGTTGAACATTTCAGATTTGATTAAACACTTGCTAAAGTCATTTAAACAAAGTTTTCCTCACTATTGAATATTGAATAAAGACTTTCTTTTTTTGTAAATGCATATCAGTTACAAATGTTGGTTATCGGTGTCATTAACTACTAATATTTGGCGTTGGCCCTGAATGTTCACCCTATAATATCTTCACTGACAGGCTGAGATACTAAAACATTAAACCCTCACACACAGCGAGGTTAACAGGTCTCCACTGAGCCGTCAGTAACTCAGCTGGAGAGGACGCAGCCCTGCACGCTCCTCATCGTCTGTCCACCGTCAGATCGAATTAAGCGTCCTCGTGAGCGGAGTGAATCAGCCTGATGCTGTTACACGCAGCAGCAGACCTCCCCATCAGACACATTACAGCCGTCTTATTAAATCAACTTAAACTCTGCACAGGTTTTTAACTGCTGGTCAGACGAGAAATCAA
>NW_024664208.1:0-469 GCF_008729295.1 Plectropomus leopardus | reverse complement strand
AATTGTGTTTATTTAATTATATGCAAACAGTGTGATAAAAAATATGTGGGGGAAACCGGATTGACAATTCAAATCAGATTCACCTGCCACAAACACAATATAACTAAACAGAAAAATACAGACCGTCACGTGGTGGCACACTTCATCTCCCATGGTTGGGATTCAGTACAGGCCTCTATATTACAATGTAACCCACATTGGTCCACGCCACAAAGACAAAGAGCAGAGAGAGACTGGATTTATAAATTAGGCACAACTTACCCACAAGGTTTGAATGAAAGAATATACTTCAGGGCATAATATTACTCTAATAATATATATATATTTTTTATATATTATACTTTTTTATATATTATATATTTTACATATTTTATAATTATATATATTAGATACTTCTTATAATTATTGTCACTATTTTATTGCCATATGGATGCACTGTATTTCCCCTTTGGATGCCTAAACTTAAGGC
>NW_024664207.1:0-287 GCF_008729295.1 Plectropomus leopardus | reverse complement strand
TTATTAATAATAAAATTTAATAACTTCTCTTTTATGTACTGTAGTGTCACCAAAATCATTGCAGCCATCAACTGGATGCTGCTGATCATACTACAACTCTTGGTTTGATATTTTTTTTAAAAATCATAATTTTATGGAATTTTTATTAATAATAAAATGTAATAACTTCTCTTTTATGCACTGTAGTGTCACCAAAATTACTACAGCCATCAACTGGCTGCTGCTGATCATACTACAGGTCTTGGTTTGATATAAAATATTTTTTCGTAAGCGAAAAAGGTGATGTC
>NW_024664206.1:0-224 GCF_008729295.1 Plectropomus leopardus | reverse complement strand
TTGTTGGAGTAACTTTAACATCTCGCTGGAGTAACTTTAACATCTTGCTGGAGTAGCTTTAACTTCTAACATGAACAGTCTTAAAAGCTGAAATTAAACGTCTTGTAAGAATAAATTGCAAAGCTGCCAGGAAATACCTTAAAATTTGGCTGTCCTGGAAAAGTCTTCAGCCAGTGATTCCTGAAGGGGATCGAGCAGGAGATGCATCAGGCTGGTTGTTTTGA
>NW_024664205.1:0-236 GCF_008729295.1 Plectropomus leopardus | reverse complement strand
TACATCAGAAGAGTTGTAGTGAATTTTTCATGCATAGAAAAACAAAGTTAATGAGCAGACTACAGCAAATTTAAAGTGTTCAGTTTTTTCTTTTTCTCTTTTTATCAGTGTTGTGATTAAACTTAACTCACGGTGGCGCTACACACCAACCTTGAGATGTTGAATTCCTCTGTCCTTTGGTGCGGACGCACATTCTTCCCCTCTTGTATCAGGATAGGGACAACTAGCTCGCAGTT
>NW_024664204.1:0-508 GCF_008729295.1 Plectropomus leopardus | reverse complement strand
GTAATTGTGCACGTACATGTCGACAAATCTACTTGTATTTTCCAACTGTGGTATTTTTGTATTAGTTTTGATGTTCTAGGATTCAAGCAAGCTCTGACCATGGCCTTTGCTATTGAAGAGATCAACAGAAACACCAACCTGCTACCAAATGTGACGCTGGGATACAGTCTTTATGATAACTGCCTTACACTAGGAATTGGATTCCGTGCAGCATTGTCATTAGCCAGTGGTCGAGAGGAGCAGATTAAATTATATGAGACCTGTGAAGGAAACCCTCCAGTTGTAGGAATTGTGGGTGATGCTTCCTCTACACGTTCTATTGCCATTTTGTCTGTCTTAGGTTTGTACAGAGTACCTATGGTAAGTTTTCCACCCTCACTACTTTAAATCATTTTGATTTCCCTCTAAATTTAATGTCAAATATAGACATGGGCTAATCACACTTAAAAAGTTGAAAGGGTCAACAAAAGCTTTGAATGTTTTTAGGATGCTCAGTCTGTCTTTCACA
>NW_024664203.1:0-425 GCF_008729295.1 Plectropomus leopardus | reverse complement strand
TATTTATTTATACAGTAATATCATGATGAATGGGCTCTTGCTTTGCATAAAATTAGCTGTTAAATAAAACTCAGTGTTTTTTAAGGCAAGTAAGGCAAAGCAGCTGTATTTGTATAGCATGTAAGTGCTAATCATAATTCATTACTAAATGATTTAAAAATTTTAACATAAAAATCACCATTAAAAAATAGCAAAAGTGCAGATGTGAGGTCCTGAAATAAAAAGATGATTTCAAATGATTTAAAATCAAGTTAAAATGAGTTCGAATAAGTTTTAAATACGATGTTATTAGGGGTTAAGTTTAATTATCTGCATTAACATCTCATTTGACCCCATTGATGGAGGTTGTAATCATCAGGTTGCAACACTGTGTTTACTGCAAGAAATACAGCAAGCAGAGGCCAAAATATTTGTTCAATAAAAAT
>NW_024664202.1:0-311 GCF_008729295.1 Plectropomus leopardus | reverse complement strand
AACAAAAGGCTTGAAGAAACCCAGAGGGATCGTTACATGCTCCCCTACATGGTCACACACACACACACACACGGCTGGTAAACTCATCATTGCCTCATTTCTACACATATCCATGGGCGGATTAGGAGACAATGGTAATTTTTTTTGTCTCTTTGCAGCAATTTCGCCTTTGCTGTTTTGTTTTGTTTTATTTGTTTGTTTCTTTGTAGTTGTTTTGTGTCTCCTTGAAGTCATTCTGTGTCTCATTTTGGTATGTTTACATCGTGTTGGTCATTTTTTTTTAATCTCCGTATAGATGTTTGTGTTGCATG
>NW_024664201.1:0-220 GCF_008729295.1 Plectropomus leopardus | reverse complement strand
CTTGCATTGACTATAGGGGGCTGAATGACATTACCGTGAAGAACCGTCACCCTCTCCCCCTCATCGCCTCTGCGTTTGAACTGTTACAAGGGGCCACCGTCTTCACTCAGCTGGACCCTCGTAACGCCTACCACCTGGTCCGCATCAGAGAGGGGGATGAGTGGAAAACGGCCTTCAACACCCCTACTGGACATTACGAGTATCTAGTGATGCCGTTCGG
>NW_024664200.1:0-242 GCF_008729295.1 Plectropomus leopardus | reverse complement strand
CACAAATATCAGTTATGACGTGTTGTGGTTGGTTGATAAATATATCTTTTTATGCACAAGCAATTAAGTGTGAATTCTTTGCAGTGTTATTTTCATTCATTTGTTTATTTCCACTTTTAGTTGTGACTTATAATTCTAAAAAAAAAATAATGAGCTGAATCATTGGCTGTCTGGTAGATGTGTTATTGTTTATAGTTTGCTTTTCTTTGTAAAACAATATGCATAGTGTGACAGCTTTGTAA
>NW_024664199.1:0-338 GCF_008729295.1 Plectropomus leopardus | reverse complement strand
CTACAGACAGGTGAGCTGCAGACAGGTGAGCTGTGTAGTGGTGAGCTACAGACAAGAGAGCTGCAGACAGATGAGCAACAGACAGGTGAGCTGCAGACGGGAGAGCTGCAGACAGATGAGCTACAGACAGGTGAGCTGCAGACGGGAGAGCTGCAGACAGGTGAGCTACAGACAGGTGAGCTACAGACAGGTGAGCTGCAGACAGGTGAGCTGCAGACAGGTGAGCTACAGACAGTGAGCTGCAGACACGTGTGCAGCGGACAGGTGAGCTGCAGACAGGTGAGCTGCGGACAGGTGAGCTGCAGACAGTGAGCTGCAGACAGGTGAGCTACAGACAG
>NW_024664198.1:0-4392 GCF_008729295.1 Plectropomus leopardus | reverse complement strand
GATGGATGTACAAAACATTAGCAGGTTTATTTCTATTGCAGCCACCGCACTAGCCGCCATTATTTCCAATCAAAGGCGACATAGGCGTGTTATGCGAGTGATAATGGAAAGCCAAGCCACGTATACCTGGCAGCAGCCACGTATGACGGATGTCTGGGAGGTGATAGTCAATGATTTCACAGAGGAATTGTGAATTCAAAACTTCTGGATGATCCGATTAACTTTTAAAGAGTTAAAAAATGCAATAACCAATAACACCTCCTGTAGGGCCTTCTCTGTTGTACATTATGCAATCTATAAAAGAAAAGAAATTGCAGTTTTCGAAATACCACCTCATGCAAGCGTAATAACTTTTTTGTGATAAATGGGTGTTTTTGCAAAACTGGTGTGTTTCTTTTAGGCAAATTTTATATTCTCAGTTTCAACATGCACAATTTGAGGGTTAATGGAAACCTGCCAACTGATGTTATTGTGCTACTGTTGTTGTTGTTGCTCTCCTTCATATCAAGCTAACATCTGAGCTGGTGAAACTGGTTCCCCAATCATTTCAAGATAAGGACCTTGAGTGGACTTCCAGCTTTAAGACACAATCAGAAAAAAGGCCCAACAGAGGATAAACTTCTTGTGCCAGCTTAGGAAGTTCAGCCTGCCTCGGGAACTGCTGATACAAGTCTACACTGCAATAATCTAGTCTGTTCTCTGCACGTCTGTTACCATGTGGTTTGGATCAGCCAAAATCCGTGACAAGAATTGACTACAATGAACACTGCCAGCCTGACCTCCACTCAGGACTTGAACACCTCCAGAGTCTGGACACAACCTGTTGCAGCTTCTCTTATTTGGCAAGCACTTCAGAAAACTGTATGCCAAAACAACCAGACACAAAAACAGTTTCTTCCCACAGTTCATCATGAATAGATAACACCAGTCATTGCCATTGTCTGAAACAATCAAACACACAATCAAATTCCTTGCAATTAGTGGTGTGATACTAACAAAGTAAAAATAGTTTGTTACAGTACTTAAGTACTATTTTGGAATCTGTACTTTACTTGAGCTTTTATATTTCAGTCAGCTTTCCCCTTTACTCCACTTCGTTTCCCCTGAGGGAGGAGGGAGGAGGGAAGGAGGGAGCGGATGAATGACGGAAGGGGAGGGAGGGAAAACTGGATTTTGTTCTTTACATCCTTCAAGTTATAAGAAGACATTATTTTCCTTCAAGTGTAATGTACTGTCCATTTTAAAGGTGTTGTGTGTTAGGAAGAAGTAAATGTCATAATTCTCACAATTCTGACCATTTGCCTTTTTATGAACAGCATTTACTTGTTCTTTTACTTCCAATACTTGCATACATTTAATATCATAAAATTACTTTAAATACAGTACAGAAAACATCAGATACTTTACAACTTTGACTTATACTAATATTCTAATGTGTGACTTTAACTTACACAAAAGTCAATTTCTGGTGTGAAATCTGCACTTTTACTCAAGCACAACTTTCGGGTACTTCATCCACCATGTCTGTGTGTGTGTGTGTCTGTGTGTCTGTGTCTGTGTGTGTGTGTGTGCACACATACTTGACCATTAAAGCTAATTATGAAACTCTTCTACTCTGCTTTCTTAGTTTTTGTTACAAACAGACTCTTTCCAGCAGCAGGTCAGAAGCTTGAATTGTAAAACCACATTAGTAAACATTTTCTTTTACGTATGCGTGTCAACAGCTTGAAGACATGAAGCTGATAATACTCAGTTGTCTTTTGTTAGCTTTGAAGACACATTAGAGTATGTTAGCTCTATTTGCAAGACAGACAGTTAAGCTAACGTTGTTTTTTCGCGCTGTTTTCATGAATTTATACGTATCAACGTTAATATTCGGCAATTAAAGCAGCTAGTTCGCATATCAAATGACTGACGGCTAATTCATACCGTTACAGTTTAGCACTGGAAACTACTGAGGTGTCCGACCCCCAGTCATCAACTTACCAATCGATCAATCAATAAACAATCAGGTGGAGTAAATAAACTTTAAGCTAACAGAGAAACGTTATGTAGCTAACAAGCTAATTAGCTGAATAAAAAGGAACTAAAACAGAGTTTAGGGTTGACGTTAGCTACTTACGCATTCTGGGTCTGTATTGAAAAATACGCAGCGTGAATCATTACTCATTGGCTTTGAGTGTTCATTGTCCATTTTCAGTCAAAATGAGGATAAAACTTAAAACGCTTCGATTTGTTTTGGTTTTGCTGGAGCTTTCTTTAAACTTCCGGTTTCTACGGCGCGCACAAAGGGACAAAAAGCTTCACTGAGCGCTGAGGCAAAGCGTCGTCGAAAGACCAGAGGCTTGTTCAGACTTTGACTTATATACTTTTAACTTTTCATACTTTTATACTTTTTTACACTGTTTTTAGCCTCGATGCATCGTAACTCGCAGGCTATTTCGATGTAATAAAAGTAAACAGCATTTGAGGTTTGAGAAATCCCCTCCCATGTTTGCTGGGTGTTTTGGGGTATTTCACCTCTCACTTAGCGAAACTAAATACACACACTCCACCATAAACAAATGACATGGAACTTTCTGTTTCATTATTTTGCAAATTTTCATACCACTACCTTTGGCTCTACCCTCATTCCCACAATGAAACGTACCAAACTCTTCGTGTAAGATACACCAGTGAAAGTAAAAGCACATCTGACTTAAAACTGATAAATAGAAAAGAAAATAAAGCAAAAGAAATCTCCAATACTATCTGACAACTAAAGTTTCTTTGTAGTTTAATATTTACATGCAAAACATTATATTGCATTATTATAGATTGAACAAATACAATTTCCATCAGCTGTAATGCTACATTTGAAACCCCTCAGTGCATCAGTAATATTTGTATTAGTGTTATTTGCTATTTATTATGTTAATTCACTCATGGTGCATAAAATTGTGCATGCATAGTCTTTACTTGTAATGGGATAATTTATATTCCATGGTGCTTTTATTTGAGAAAATGATTTGAATACTTCTTCCACCACTGATATCGACTAACATACCTGTGAAACTCTGGTCAAAAACTGTTAAAAATAATAATTAAAAAAAAAAATCTCTGTTTTTACAGCTTAATGAGGCTATCATCATTAGAGACACGAACAAAAGGCCTCATGATAGCCTCAGGATGACACTCTGTGTCCTCGTTGGTGGCTTACCTGCAGTGTTTTGATACTGACACTACACTTGGGATAGTAAAGGCACTGCAGTGCAGTTATAGCCTCTGGCATTCACCTCTTGGTTAATGATAAGGTTATCTCAGTGGGTGTTTTTACAAACCAGCAATGTCATTCAGTCAAATGCAGAAAGGTATGCTACCTTTGTCCTGAATGTGGAGGGACGGCAGCGGCTGCATTTCCTGTAAACATTTGCACCTTGAATTCTCAAGGTGTGTCTCTTTAAACTTGTTTGAGGTGTTTTGCTCCCTTTTAAATTCTTTATGTTGATTTCCAACATAATTTTCAAGTTTATAGCATCTCTGAAAAGAGGAAGAGATGACAATATTGAAAGTAATAAAGTCATTTTGTAAAGTTTTTGGTCATTTTTGGCTTTAGTAATTGAAATGGGAAATATGGTTGCCATTTTTAGCCACCTTATATTTCAGTTTACAGGTTGCAATGCAGTTATATGTCAGTTTAATGATGCAAATGTGACATAAAAGAGGGTTTAAAATCTTTGTTACTGTAACCTAACAAAATTATTTGTAGTTTGTGTTTTATCTGATTGTATTATTTATCTGGTGTTATCCATTTGATCAGGTTAGTCTGGTTCTTTGTCAGTTGAATGAATTTACATATTCATTTGTGATGTTGACGGGTTGTTTGAAGAACTTAATTTGCTTCTCCATTGTCTCTGAAATGATGCTTCTGCGCATGTGAATAAACACAGTGATGCACGAGCAGCAGTCACATGCAGTGTTGTCCAGGTCCGGTTCTGATTGTGACAATAATAATTAAGGCAGATAGTATTCACCCAGGTGTCCATAGCCGACAATGTTATTTGCACCAAGAGTGAAATAGCCTATGTGGATATTTATACCCGAGTGTGTACTGTGTATTCCTCAGTGTCCAAGCAACGCAAATAAATGGTGTGAACACTATACAGCTCTATTTAGCCGAAGTGTATGTACAGCATGTATTCAAAATTATGTTTATTTTGAAGATTATCTTGCAGAACCAAACAAAATGCGTAAGTATCATAACAATTTGTTCACCACAGAGCTTATTTTCTGTAAAGATCCCAAATCCAGTGGAAAAATCCCACAGGCTTTTTGACGAGGGAACCGGAGATATACTCCTATATATAGTAACTCCTAACTAGGATAACTCCTATGTATGCCTACAAAAAAAAA
>NW_024664197.1:0-228 GCF_008729295.1 Plectropomus leopardus | reverse complement strand
TACACTACGGTTACAACTACAACACCTTCAACTACCACAACCACCACTCCGACTACCACAACTGAAACAACAACTCCACCAACCACAACTACTACAACTACAACACCAACTACCACAACGACTACAACATCAACTACCACAACTACTACAACGACACCAACTACCACAACGACTACAACAACTCCGCCAACCACAACTGAAACTACAACTACAACTCAGCCCCCAGCA
>NW_024664196.1:0-224 GCF_008729295.1 Plectropomus leopardus | reverse complement strand
CCAGCTGCAACTGGTAGAATTTGCATAGACCAAAACAAAAACAATACGCCAGTAACATATGACATATATGTACAATTAATTTCACAGAAACATATCAGCAGGCCAAAGCTAAAAAGATCTTAAGGTATACCAAACCACCCCTGTAATAACATGGACTTGTGACCCAAAGCTCCACACACGAAGGTCTTCTGCTGAGTTCTGAGAGGACTGTGCATGAAGACTTT
>NW_024664195.1:0-255 GCF_008729295.1 Plectropomus leopardus | reverse complement strand
GCATTCATTAAAATATTTCTCACTGAGTCCATGGTTGTGCAGGAGCGGGGCGGATCCCTACAAATAGGAACTCTCTCCGCTCCCCCAGAACAGTTTGGTCTCTCGGGATCCTGTTGTGGTGCTCAGAGGAGACCCCCGCCTTGTTGCTCCTTCCCACCTGCCTCACCCGGAGAGTCAGGCCGCCGCTGCTTTGACCTTTTCCCGTGGGTCTCCGGCTCCTTCGTCCGAATGGGCACAGAGGCGATTCTTCTTTGC
>NW_024664194.1:0-270 GCF_008729295.1 Plectropomus leopardus | reverse complement strand
TCGCTCCTCTCCACTGCTGACCTGTAACACAGTCGCTCCTCTCCACTCCTGACCTGTAACACAGACGCTCCTCTCCACTGCTGACCTGTAACACCGACGCTCCTCTCCACTGCTGACCTGTAACACAGTCGCTCCTCTCCACTGCTGACCTGTAACACAGTCGCTCCTCTCCACTCCTGACCTGTAACACAGACGCTCCTCTCCACTGCTGACCTGTAACACCGACGCTCCTCTCCACTGCTGACCTGTAACACAGTCGCTCCTCTCCAC
>NW_024664193.1:0-343 GCF_008729295.1 Plectropomus leopardus | reverse complement strand
AATGGTTTATAGAAACGTTTTAAAAACTGGACAAAACGCAGTCACACGCAGTTCAACTTTTTGAGATTGGATGTCAGTTTAGTTGAGATCAGGACAGCGCGACAATTACAGCATTTTTTTTATTATTGTTGACAGACGTTTCGGGCCAGATGCTTCTTCAGCGTGTACATTTGGCAATAACACAAAGAAAGCCAACACGTGGGGTTAATTATAAGTCCACACGTGAAAACACCTATAGTGCATTCCAGCAGGGGGAGCCTGCATTTTTAAGATGCAGACTCAATCTGATATGTATTTAAATCATACAGGAATAAATAATACAATTAAATATAAAAATAGATAG
>NW_024664192.1:0-240 GCF_008729295.1 Plectropomus leopardus | reverse complement strand
GTTTTCTCCGTGACATCACACTCACAACAAAGCCAGATGACATCACCATATATTCCGAGTTCCGGAACTTTCAACTGCTTCATTTCAGATGAAAGTTCCGGGACTCTGAATGTACGGTGATAAAGGCAGGGCCACAGCAGGAACTCTGCCATCGGCCACGAATATTAACCAGTTCCAGACACGGGCAAGATGCTGTCTGGCATTCTCCTCCTGTGGTTTGTCTGCGCCGTGATGTGCGTC
>NW_024664191.1:0-490 GCF_008729295.1 Plectropomus leopardus | reverse complement strand
CCAGGTCTTCTGCAGTCCTTGGGAGGCAGATGACCTTGTGGCGAATTGCCACCACCTCCTCAGTAACTCGGTGGACGATGCGGTGGACAGTGGAGCGAGGCATCCCAAACACTCTGGAGACCACCCTGTATGACGCCCCACTCGCCAGCCAGAAGGGGAACACCAAGGTCTCTATTGTGGCTCCCCATCCGTGTCTCCGCTCCTGGTGGAGAAGATCCAGCAGCAGTGCCAGAGACTCTCTGCTCAGCCTGAAGTCCTGCCTGGTGTCACCCTGCCCAAAAAACCTGTCCAGCACAGGGACGGCCAGGTTTATCCTGCAGTACAGGGGTCTGGTCTGAATTGGGAAAGGAGGAGAACAGGGGATAAAAAATGATTATCTCAACAAAAGCTATTTAATTTGAGTTAACGAGATCTTTTAGTTAATTTCATAGCTTAGATAGATGATGCTTATTCTGTCTATCCACTTGAAAGATCTGTCTTGATCACTTGA
>NW_024664190.1:0-541 GCF_008729295.1 Plectropomus leopardus | reverse complement strand
TCAACAGGTAAATACTCAGCATGCTTCGGGATCTAATGTATTTTACATAATGAGCTACCTTAACTGCTGGAGGTTTTTTTTGTCATATTCAGGTATAGTAAATTACTGGATTAGATTAAAACATACATTGGTTCAGACATTTATGTTCCCCTCAGGATCAATTATAATAACTTAGGTGGTCATACTGCTTTCTAATTTAACCTGTTCAGTACTTTTGTCTTTGATTAACTAGCTGCAAAACCAGTTACCTCATCTCTACATCATTTTAAGTGCCAACAATCTAAACTTAGATGGCGAACATTATAAGTGACTTGTGATATAAACTCGTTTCATATATTTGCTTTTAAATGGTACAATTGTTATCTCTGTAACGCAAACAGAAAGTTGTTGAGTCTCAAACACAAGGAGTGGAATGTTACAAATGACCCCATAGTCCCAAAACTTAAGATATTGAAAGCTTTCTATTCAACACTAAAATAGATTTTAACAATTGCTGTGTGTGTGTGTGTGTGTGTGAGCCAAGTAGATTAAAATATTGCTC
>NW_024664189.1:0-894 GCF_008729295.1 Plectropomus leopardus | reverse complement strand
GGGAGGGAGAGTGGTACTCTGGTGGATCTGAGCCCTGATGACGGAGACCAGCTGGAGCTCAGAGAGTTGGGACGCACCGCCTCCATCTTGCTCATCCATCAGCCAGAGAACAGCACATATAAATATCACTGCTACGTGCAGCACGAGGGAGGCACAGTGAAGGCCCAAACAGAACAAGGTAATGAAGATTTGGTGACTGTGTTCAGCAGTGATTCAGCTTCATGTGGAGACGCTGTCAGAGAGAGCAGAGGACTGACATTTCTCACTAGGCGGGTTTCCATTACAGATGTGCACAAAAATTAAGCAATATTTTAGAAATGTCTATAAACACAATTAAAAGATGACCACCTTTCCAGTGAGTGATGTGACTTCTCCTCTCAAGATTAACGTTCCAAGAAGCATGGCGATGGATGTTCAAAGCATCAGCAGGTTTATTTCTATTGCAGCCACCACACCAGCTGTCATCTAGAAATACACTGGCCGTCATTATTTCCAATCAAAAGTGATGTAGGTGTGTTATGGAGCAATGATGGAAAGACAAGCCCTTACACCAGGGATTTCTGAGAGGTGATTGTCCAAAATTTCACGGAGGAATTGTGAATTCAAACTTTACAGCTGATCTGCTCAACTTTTGAAGAGTTATGTGATGTAATAACACCTCTTGTTGCGCTGGCTGCATCATGTGACCTATAAACACCAATAATTGTTTCCACCACAGTTTTGCAACATATGGTTTCTTTAATCTCCTGAAATATCAGCTCATGAGAGCATAAAAACTATTTTTAAGATAAATGTTAGGTTTTTTTTAAAAAAATCAGTGTGTTTCCATTAGGCGTATTTTATATTTGCAGTTTCAATTAGTGCATTTGAGGGTTAATGGAAACCCAAACATTT
>NW_024664188.1:0-412 GCF_008729295.1 Plectropomus leopardus | reverse complement strand
TCCAGCCACATTCTGAGGTGACGCTGCCCATCCACGTCATGTTGCAGCAGCAGGTGCTGTTGGCCGGCATATAATAACACTGTGACCAGTTCTGTCCAGCTGTGTTCTCAGCTTCGCCATCCAATCGCGTTTCATGGAGATGCACAAGGGGACTTTTGGCATCGAGATCTTATGCCTCAGCACTGGCAAAACTGTGGTTATTGACAACTTCAGAATGAGAACGAGCTGTATACACTGATGGGCTTACCTGAGCAGGTGAGATGTACAACCACTGTAGAAGCATTTGAAATTGCACATTCCCTGAGAACAGATCCTGACTGAACACAGTCAGACTTGATGACCCACACAGTGTTCTCTGAGGATCCCTTATGCCGTCCGACAGAAACAGCAGAGCCACAGCCCAGCTCTCTAC
>NW_024664187.1:0-1892 GCF_008729295.1 Plectropomus leopardus | reverse complement strand
TCCAGACCAGCGCTGCTCCAACCAATCAGAACGCTTCGTCTCTGACCGTCTTGCCCCCCCCCCTCCCCCTCCACCACCGCCACCGCCTCCTCTGCTGCCACTGCCGCAAAGACAACCGCCACCATTGCTCTGCGGGACGTCAATGTCTCCGCCTGAGGTCCACCTGTCCTGTGATTGGTCAATCAGGCAAATGATGTCAGCTGTTGCCGGGACGATAAAAGTTTGAACGCTGTGATGAAGAGAAGTTTGTACGACAGGAGGTCAAAGGTCATGGCTCCAGGCCGTGATGATCATGTGACTGTGTTTGATTTTAAGGACAACGCTGAAGCTCAAATCAGACAAAACATGTTCACAAACGAGTCCTCTAATTGGACGGAGGTGAGCTATAAAACGAGTCCTCTGATTGGACGGACGTCGGCTATGAAAGGAGTCCTCTGATTCGCTTCAGAACGTCGTCAGGAGGCTGAACGATGCGTTCACTGTCGTCGCTGCTGATCACTTTAACACGCTAACTACATGTAGCTGAAATCATCTGTAACCCTTTAGTGACTACCTCCGACTGACGCCTGCAGACAGCACTCGGGGCGCCACACTCACCCAGCAGGTCACATGACCCAGCACCAGCAGACTTCACCTGAGTGGCCTTATCGCTGCGTTCACTGCCGCTGGGAACGTTTGTCTTCGTCCCTTTAACGTTTTTACCTTCGGCAGCAATAAAAACACTTTAACTCTGAAAACAGGAAGCAGGGAGCGGCGGGCAGGAACTGAACAGATCACTGATACCGATCACTGATACCGATCACTGATACCGATCACTGATACCGATCAATGTTTCACACAGACAACTGTTTTATTTATTTTTGTTGGTTTGAAGTTGAAAGAGTTCCCAGCTGTCAGTGAATGCCTCTTTGTAACAAACTTTTGACTTCAAATAAAAAAAAAACAACTACTTAAAACTACAGATTATTTTCTTTATTCAGAGCCTTTATTTTGAAGGCACAATTTTAATATTTCACAATAAAATGTTACAATCTGGTTTCAAATTATGGTTTCCAATGAATCCACTGCTTTTATTTTAGAAGAGATTTCATTAAAAACCGGAAATGTAAGGTCGGATTTTTTTCATAATAAAGCTATCAGCACTTTCTGAAATGCACCGGACGTTGTGTGGCGTCACTTTCAAAATAAAAGGTGCGTAAAAATGCTGCTTTCAACAAAATAACTTTAACGTTAAAGGAAGTGTGAAGACATATAAAAAATAAATGAGACTGGTTTATGTTGTGTTAATAAGATAATAATAATATTGATAACTATAATAATAATAATAACGGTTACAACAACAATGAAAACTGACTGAAGTTTCTGGGACGGTAAATGCAGATATCTGGTTATCACAGTGAGGTAGACTCACCAACAGGTAAGTGAAAGTATAAATTAACCCTTTGACCTCTGAGCAAATCTTTCAAAAACATGGGAAGAAGGCAACGAAAAAAGAAATGACCCAAAAATTAGTTTGAAAAAATAAAACAAAGACAAAAAGGGAATGACCCGGAAAAAGTACCTAATTCTGATAATTCTGAAACATATTTAATTTTATCATATTTTAATATGTAATTATGATACTTATAAATATTGTTTTTCCTAGACGTTTAAACAATATTTTCCTAAATCTAATTTCTTGCAGTTAGTGGAGCATTTCTTACCAATTTGCACATGATCATGATGGCTTTGAAAGAAATCAAACAATGTGCTCAGAGATTAAAGGGTTAAATACTTGTGAAAGGCATCTGGAAGCACAGATGTGCTTCCAGATGCCTTTCGTTATTTGACAGATGTCCATGTCAAATAAACGTTATTACAACTATTAACACCTTATTGCACGATAAAATATA
>NW_024664186.1:0-2292 GCF_008729295.1 Plectropomus leopardus | reverse complement strand
TTTTTGTGCATGCCTTGCCCCTCAAAAAGTGCTATCTGTTTTATGGCGAATGGTGTGTTACCATGGCAACAGTGTGTGATGAAATCACAAAAGTATTTTTTCGGTGTATCATCAAAAAGACTTTGCAGTATTATGACTGAATATGAGGTCGCTGGGGTTAACCTGCTCTCGGGGAAACATCAAAGTTCCCCTGTGACCTCTAGGTGGCGCTATGACTGTGATTCAAAATTGCACTGCAGGTGTCAGAATTCCACCTGGGTGCAGCAATGAATTAGTACTTCCTCTATGTAGTGCTAAGGCTGGAGGCGTCCTCAGGGTCCGACGCCGACAACTTCTCTGTAGCATCCGTGCCGGAGACGCCGACTTCGGCAGTGCAACCGGCCGCCGGTCCCTCGGTTGCCTCCATGGTCCATGTTCCACCCGGCTCCTCTCTGCTCACCATCCAGATGTACGGCTCGGCCAATGGTTCTTCTGCATCTCCTGGTCCGCCACCCTCAGTGGAAAGAAGAGGACGTGGTCGCCCCCGTGCAGCCCTGCGCCGCTGCGGTTCTCCTACTCCATTGCAGCGGAGGATGGTGATGGCCTCCCGCCGTTGTCTCGACTCTGCCGGCTCGGCGGCCCGATGTCGAGCGACGAGCGCTGGAGCGCCGTGTGGAGCGCGGCGTCACCACGCTCCAGCGAGGTCTCCCGATTGCCGGCCGCCTTTGCAGACCGGGGAATACCGTTTCGCAGAACTGACAACAAGCTTTTCGATATCCTGACATCTGAGTGCTGCTCTGTCAACATCGGCGCTCTTCCGGGTGACCTCATCGCGGCGGCTCCCTTCGTGCGCCATGATGTCAGCACCTCGGTGAAAGGGCCGGTTCGTCTTCAACCACTTCCGGCGGCCCGTGCCGAATAGGAAGTGGGGACATGCTGCCTCGGGCGAGTCAAGTCAAGTCTAGTCAAGTAAACTTTATTCGTTGAGCCCATTATTACAAAACATGGTTCGCCTCAGTGGGCTGTACAGTTTACGACATCCCTCTGCCCTTAGACCCTCACATCACCCAAGGAATAACCCGAAAACAAACAAACAAAAAAAAAAAAAAAAAAAAAAAGTCGCTTTACCTCGGTCCCACCGGCCGCGGAGGTCAGGTTTGCCTGAGGCGTCTGATGTGTCGTGGCGCCCTCCCACTCCCGCCAGCTCACCTGACCTGGGATTCTCTACGCTGTGCTGCCTTGACTGTTCTCCCTCCTCAATTTGAGCAGCCCGCTCATGTTGGACCGCCTGGCACTGGGATGTCAGCGCCACTTCCTGCTCTTCCTGGCCATCCACAGCAGCTCTGTCCCCTTGGGGCTCCTGGCACCGGGCTGCCGGTGCCCTCTACTGCTCAACCTCAGCAATTGCAGCATTTGTTTCTTGATGGAATTTCTGGCACCGGGGTATCGGTGCCCTTGGCCGCATATGCTCGACAATCGCACCACTTCGCTCTTGCTGGGGCACCCTGCACCGGGATGCTGTTGTCCCCAGTCATACACCCACAGCTTCCTGGTCTGTTGGGTTGTCGGCGCCCCCAGCCGTGCAATCCCAGCCACGGCACCAGTTCGCTCTTGCTGGGGCATCTGGCACCGGGTTGTCAGTGCCCCTCACCGTGCCTCCACACGACCCGCAGCAGCCGGCCTTGGTTGAGACTCCCGCCTACGCCTCCCAACCTGTCTGGGCCGGGGTTGTTGGCACCGGGCTACCACCAAATTTTCCCTCTCATCCTGTGCACCATGTCGTTTCGTCCACGGTTCTGGTCTCCTTTCCAATCATTTTCCGTTGCGGCGGCCTTTGCCTACTTTCACCCTGGCCACAGCCGATCCTCCCTTCCGTCCTCCTGGCGCTTTCGTCTCTTGTCCATCTCCGGTTCCCTCCGATCTTCGTACCCAGATTCTTGACTGCACCATGTTTCCGGCGGCCATTTCTCCTAGGTCCCGTCAGCCACGGTCGTCAGGTTTGCCCGGGGTTGCCAGTGATGTTGGCGGCGCCCTCCCACTCCCACCAGCTTGCATCACCCTGCAACCTCAGCACCAGGATGCCCGCGCCCTCGACCGCTCTCCCACCTCCATTTGAGTGGCCCACTCGTGTTGGCTCATCTGGCACCGAGATGCTGACCCCGTAGTAGAAGGCACTGGCACCGGGCCGCCAGTGCCCTCTACTGCTTAACATCGACGCCTGCAGCGGATTGGTTTGCTGGGGAGTCCGGCATTGGGATGCCATTGCCCCCGGCTGTACACGCTTGGCAGCCGCACCACTTCGCTCTCGCTGGG
>NW_024664185.1:0-328 GCF_008729295.1 Plectropomus leopardus | reverse complement strand
ACGAGGAACTCGCCCGGCAGCTAGAGATCGAGCTGGTCCCTCTTCCTTGTTCGATACCAGCCAGCGCCCTGGATGGCCATCTTCTGGGGACTGTCACTCACCAAACCACACCCATCAGGTTTCACGTTCTGAGGTCTCCCAACCTTCCCCTGATACTCGGCTACCCCTGGCTTCGCCGTCACAATCCACATATAGACTGGTCTATGGGGTCCATCCTGAGTTGGAGCCCCTCCTGTCATCAGATCTGTCTTCGACAGACAGTCACACCCACGCCGCCTGCAAGTTCCTGCTCCACTCCAGACCTCTCTAAGGTGCCCTCAGAGTACCA
>NW_024664184.1:0-370 GCF_008729295.1 Plectropomus leopardus | reverse complement strand
ACGAGGAACTCGCCCGGCAGCTAGAGATCGAGCTGGTCCCTCTTCCTCGTTCGATACCAGCCAGCGCCCTGGATGGTCATCTTCTGGGGACTGTCACTCACCAAACCACACCCATCTCGATGCTCCTGTCTGGCACACACCTCGAGACCTGAGGTCTCCCAGGCTACCCCTGGCTTCGCCGTCACAATCCACATATAGACTGGTCTACGGGGTCCATCCTGAGTTGGAGCCCCTCCTGTCATCAGATCTGTCTTCGACAGACAGTCACACCCACGCTGCCTGCAAGTTCCTGCGCCACTCCAGACCTCTCCAAGGTGCCCTCGGAGTACCACGATTTCCGGGAGGTGTTTAACAAGACGAGGGCCACTTC
>NW_024664183.1:0-985 GCF_008729295.1 Plectropomus leopardus | reverse complement strand
TGTTCAGCTGATTTAACTACATTTATATGGAAGTAGTCTATTCTGATGGCTATTTTTGCCTGACAGAATCACCTACTCCCCACTGATACAGGTAGTACTCCATTCTGATAGATATTTGTACCTGACAGAATGACTTTATCCACATTTGTGCAGGTAATAATCCATTCTTATAGATATTTGTACCTTATGGAATGACCACTCCGCATTTAACTACATTTATACAGGTAGTAGTCAATTTCGATAACTATTTGTACCTGACAGAATGACCTACTCAATAATTAACTACATTTATACAGATTGTAGTCCTTTATGTCCTTTTGTACCTGACAAAATTACATTAACCAGAGTTTCTCCTACAATGTTACAACAAGACCCCCTGCCAGGCCTAAACATTTGTGAGGTTTGCATAGGACAGTGATGTACACTGTATTTGTTCCCCTTAGGAGTTAGAAATCATGACCCGCCCCACTATGCCTTTGAGTGGCTTGTACTCTCTGCTTTCATTGGTTAGATTGTGTTATTAGAGTGGCGTACCCCCTTTAGAGATAAGGCAGTGTGTGCATGTTTTGCGTGGTGAAGCGAAGTGGGTGATACGAGTGTCACTGAATGCATCAGAGTATACAGAGCAGAGCTGAGAAATGGGTCCTCGCCTAGCGGTAAAACTGGTCAGCTTAGCAGTAAATGTGCAGTGTAAGTCACAGTTTCCAGTTAATAAATGCTGCTGCTTCTCAAGACCACGTGGAGCTCCCATATGTTGTTCTCCAGCGGCTGGTTTAAAATGAAGGTAGTTAACCCCGAAGTTACTAATCTCCGCTTTGCTCGTTGCCTACTGTCCGGGACCTGAAGCAGGAATGGTTAACAATTGGTTAGATTCAGGGTAAGAATTTAAGGCAGCCAATCAGACACAGAGGAGGGAGGGTCATGCCTTTGCCATCCTGAGCTTTCCTCATGGTTAGCACTCTGCTAACTTAACTGTAGATGAAAT
>NW_024664182.1:0-288 GCF_008729295.1 Plectropomus leopardus | reverse complement strand
TTCCTTCTTTGACACTTTTCAAATTTATTTTTGATGAAACTTTTAAAGAAAGTGGAAGAGGATTAAACAATTATAACACTTATCTTACTATCTACATTTTTTAAAAGATGAAAGAAGACTTCAAACCCTTTCAATAACTAGTCTACATCTTAAACACACCATTACTTTACTTATCGACAAACTCAACTCACCACTTATCTATATCCTGAACTAATAAATACTTTAAAATAAATACAAAAAATACCATTACTTATTGATAACTCAAACTTAACACGTCTATATCCTAAA
>NW_024664181.1:0-285 GCF_008729295.1 Plectropomus leopardus | reverse complement strand
AATAGAAAGACATTTAACTCATTATTTAGATTTAATTAAATATATATTAAAATATACATTGATTAAAAGAGTGTAAAAGAAGGAAAGGACTTCAGGAGGGTCTTCAGGAAATGTTCCATTCAAATCTCTCTTTCACTGTAGCTGATGTAATTCTTCAAACCACGTTATTTACAATATATAATTCATTTATTGTATCATTTTTATCGCTGAGTACTTGAAACCAATTTCCAGAAACTATAAACTAGTGTTTGATAGCAAATTATCATCTAAACAACAAGAACCATG
>NW_024664180.1:0-508 GCF_008729295.1 Plectropomus leopardus | reverse complement strand
GCTAGCTGACTCTATTTAATAAAGCATTTTCTGGCAAGGTCATTGTAAATGTTATTTAATAATAATG
Source organism: Plectropomus leopardus (assembly GCF_008729295.1). Taxonomy (NCBI): domain Eukaryota; kingdom Metazoa; phylum Chordata; class Actinopteri; order Perciformes; family Serranidae; genus Plectropomus; species Plectropomus leopardus. The sequence continues at coordinate 441 of NW_024664180.1, read as the reverse complement.
GTTATGATGATGAGTGGACGGCCAGGCGCAGGAGGTTTGCTGTCATGGGAATTTGACTCTCTGAAGCTGGAAACAGGCCAGTATCAAGACAGAAGAAAATATCTTTATCAGCAGGTAAAACTGTGAATTTTAAAACACGTTCTAGCAAACACTTTGTCGTACATATAAGTAATTGAGGAATAGACACATATTTGGACTTTAGGCCCGCTCCAGAGGTAGGGTGTCAGCACTATTTCCTCATCTTTTTCATTATCCATGCCACCACATCTGAATGAATTATACTATACTGTATACTATGCTGTAAATCAGTGGATTTTTTTTGTGAGCGTCAAAACCTCAGCAAAATGACTCATTTCACTATCAAGATTTAAGCCATTCAGTTTGAAAAGATTTAAAAAGTCTATAATAGCCAGATTATATGCATAAGACCTGGGTACTTTT
>NW_024664179.1:0-629 GCF_008729295.1 Plectropomus leopardus | reverse complement strand
GAGGACTGTGGAGGACCAGAACCAGACAGGGACTCACATCCAGATACACATTTACAACCAGAGACTGAGGACAAGACTGGAGACTCTTCTGAACCTGAGACTGATGACAGTGATGATTGGAGGGAGACCAGAGAACCTCAGTCAGGTTTAAACTCTCTGAAAAATGATCAAGTCAGGGAGAAACCGTTCAGCTGCTCCGAGTGTGGGAAAAGATTTGACTTTAAGTCAAAGCTGGAAATACACAGGAGAACTCATACAGGGGAGAAACCATTTAGTTGTGCAGTGTGTGGTAAAGATTTCAATGAGTTTGGGAATCTAAAGAGACACCTTAGAACTCATACACAAGAGAAACCATTCAGGTGCTCAGTTTGTCAGAAATCTTATTCAAACAGTGGTGGTTTATACACACACATGAAAACCCACAAAAGAGACAACAGCTTCAGCTGCAGTGTTTGTGACCAAAGATTCACTTTGTATGAACGTCTCAGAGACCATCAGTGTGTCGGTGGTCAGTCCTCACAGCTTCATCAGACTCAAACTGAGGAGAACAGAGAGGCAGAGCCTCCAGCCAGCAGCTCAACACAACACATGGAAACAGAAGCTGATGGAGAGGACTGTGGAGGACCAGA
>NW_024664178.1:0-420 GCF_008729295.1 Plectropomus leopardus | reverse complement strand
ACTAGCTAATGAAAAAAGACCTGCAAAAAGTATTACATTTATTTAAAGCGGTTATATACTTATATTTTCCATGTTGAAATTGTACCGCTGAGATTATTTGCTGAGGTTGTTTTTGAAGTTGAAGCTTTAAGCTAGCGAGTATGGAACTTTGTCACCTGCTAGCTAAAATTAGGTTAGCAAATAAACTTTACTTGAAACAAGCATATTTAATGAAAACAAAACTGCGAAAAGCTTTAAAACGATTTAAAATGGTTATTTCTGACAGTTTTCGGTGCAATTTAAGTCTGTCACTGGTCCTTTGCGGTCGTTTTTGTGGTTGAACGTTTTAGCTAGCCAGCCTGAACTTTGTTAATGCTAGCTAAAATTAGGTTAGCTAACAAGCTTTGCTCGACGAATAAAGGCAAAACTAAAGAAAAGTTT
>NW_024664177.1:0-211 GCF_008729295.1 Plectropomus leopardus | reverse complement strand
ACGAAAGACATTTACAACATAAATTTAAGGAAAAATTGGTACATAAAGACCAAAAAAAAAAAAAAAAAATCACCAAAATGAAAGAAATTAACAGTTTATACTCAAAATTTTGAATAGGTGTCCTACAATATGGAAAGAAAACCTATACCATTGTTATATTAAATTACATTTCATTTTTACTGTTTGTCTGATAGCTGTTATTAGTTACTTT
>NW_024664176.1:0-400 GCF_008729295.1 Plectropomus leopardus | reverse complement strand
GACTGGTGGTCGATGCTGCTGTCGCTCTGAAGTCGAAGGGATGTAGCATTCAGATATGGACGGCTCATTATGATCCAACACACTGCTTCTCTGAGACACTGGACCCAGAGCTGCCTGTGGTACGTTAACATGCACCTTAACTCTTTGAAACCTGGATCGACATCACTTTTCTTGTGCCACATTCAGACACCTTTATAAAGTATTTAAACCCTTGGACCCAAAGCAAATTGGTTTGATTTCTTTCAAAAACACGGAATAAAAGGCAATGAGAAACTTGGCAATAAATGTCCTGCAAATCGCAAAATTAATAAATTTGGAAAATTACATTTAAAAAAAATAGGGATGAATATCCATAGAACTTTGTAATGATCATAATTATATATTTATTTATTTATTTATT
>NW_024664175.1:0-1050 GCF_008729295.1 Plectropomus leopardus | reverse complement strand
TTTTTTTTTTTTCGTTGTATTGCACACACATAAATACACATAAAAATACAGAACTAATTTTTGGGAGAGGTTACAATAGTAGATTTTTAAACATCTCTATTTTAATATTTAAAATGCATACCAAAACATCTTAAAAAACAAACAAAAAAGAAATGTCAATATGCTTCGTTTCATAATGTCCAAATACAGTGTGCAGCCACCCGGTGGTGGTTTTGAATGATGTCCATTAATAAAATGCCATAACAGTAAAATGTATTAATACTTGTATCCTGTGCGATGTCATGTCCTTTAGAAGGGTCAAAGGTCAGACAGCAGTCATGGGTCGGCTAGTCCACTGCACTACTAGATTTGCTGATGGAATTTTTTTTATTTTTTTTATATTTTTGGACCACATGTTGATATTCCATTAACTGCAAAAAAGAGAGAAAAATATATATATGCGTGAATACAGACATGGTACGTAGAGCATGTTTACAGCACAAAAAATAATAATGACCAGTGAACAATTTCTCATAGCTGATATTAGGACATACAATGGCAGGAAAGCAGGAAGCACCAGTATGATTAATAATATAATTAATAACAACAATATTAGTGTGCATGCTGGCTTACTGGTTCTCAGTAGGTGTGTAAAGACTATTGTCCTTACACACCTACTTTAATGAATTTGCATAATTAAACCTCCTTCAGGAAAGGAATGGGTGTGTATAAACTCTTTTGTAACTTGTTTTGCACATGTTAAGGAGGTACATCTTACACCTTTATGATTCATATTTTTTATTGTTTGGTGATCTCAGGTAGTTCTCATCATAATCCTGCCTATCTTTTCCCTGGGCAGAAGTCAAATTATTCAGAATAAAAGACCTGCATGGGTGTGCAGGGCCTATAGAGGGTGTGCACGTGATGTCACAGCACGTGGAGGTCACTGCAGTTACACCCGCTGAGTGGCAGAAAGACGAGTGACAGCGTTAGCTTTAATGCTGCAAAAACACAAAAAGCACATCTAAAATAAAGGAAGAGTTGTTGTGCAACTGACTGCACAAACAGATT
>NW_024664174.1:0-385 GCF_008729295.1 Plectropomus leopardus | reverse complement strand
CAGACATTTATTTTTACTATTTCTTGTCATTTTAAAGACTTAAAAAATAATCAAGAAGCTAACTCACAGACTGATCTGTGATTAAACGAATCGTTAGTTGCAGCATTAGTTGTGTGAAGCACTGACTGGGATAAACAGGTTTATTCTAGAGTGACATTTCAGGCTCTGGGTGGGGAGAAAATACACCAAACAGCAATTCACGGGGTTCCCACTGTCATGTAAAACCTTAAAAAGACACGTTTTCCAGACCTGGAAATGTCACAGGCTTAGTAGAAACCACTGAAAGTTTTGGAAAAATCATGGAAATTTTGTTTTAATAAAATTGTTACAGTAATCTTCTGTGGATAACCTTGCATAGAATTTAGCATTACTGTACATTACTGCT
>NW_024664173.1:0-435 GCF_008729295.1 Plectropomus leopardus | reverse complement strand
AGTAAAACCAATGTTCCAGTTTTAACAGATGCTTTGCTTATGCTAAAGAAAATATTTTGCTGTAATCACTTTTTTTATACATATTGAGTGGTATCTACAAGCAGTTTCAGGCCGATCTGGTAGATATGAGTGAATATTCTTCAATGACAACGGGCGGTACTCGTTGACTTGCATCAACGTATTTTCTAAATATGCGTGGGTCAGATGTCTTGAGAACAAGCCGGGTGCGGCTGTCACAAAGGCTTTTAAAGACATTTTGAGTTGCGGGCACAGAGTTTTATAATAAACATTTTCAATATCTAGTGGCCCAATATAAAATCACCCCTTTCTCAACATCAAATGAGATAAGGCGAGCGTGGTGGTGGATATGTCGATGTGGTCCAGGATCTCGTGGACGCCTATAACAAGACACATCATAGATCTATAAAGATGGCT
>NW_024664172.1:0-839 GCF_008729295.1 Plectropomus leopardus | reverse complement strand
AAAGGGCAAAATAAATGCTTTACACTTAAGAGACAATATATAATGTTTTTCCTGTGAATATAATTGATTTTTGGAGCAAATACAGCCTTTTTAAAAATCGGCATTTTTGTACCGGCGCTTTTTCACCACGAGATGGTAGCACGAGACCACGCAATAATTTCCTGACTAAAAAGTCATCTGAATTTATCCAGGGTAGAAAACTTGGAACCTAAAACGCATGAAAGTTCACTTCCAGGAAAGTGAAATCAACAACCCTTTACTCTTTACCATTGTTCCCCTCACTCAAGGCGCTGTCTGGGGCATGTCTATATAGTATTTGGCATGGAGGTCGATTTCCTGGAAGTGAACGCATCCACCCTTCACTCTTTACCATTGTTCCCCTCAGTCAGGGCACTGTCTGGGGTATGTCTATGTAGTATTTGGCATGGAGGTCGATTTCCTGGAAGTGAACTCATCCACCCTTCACTCTTTATCATTGTTCCCCTCACTCAAGGCACTGTCTGGGGCATGTCTATGTAGTATTTGGCATGGAGGTCGATTTCCTGGAAGTGAACTCATCCACCCTCACTCTTAACCATTGTTCCCCACAGTGAGGGCACTGTCTGGGGAATGTCTATGCAGTATTTGGCATCGAGGTCGATTTCCTGGAATTAAAATCATCCACCCTTAACTCTTTACCATTCTTCCCCTCACTCATGTCATTGCCACCTTAAAACTTTTCAATCTGAAAGTGAAGTTGATGCCCTGGAAGGTGACCATTTCTGTGATTGGTCGATAGAAAGTTAACCCGCCCCTATAAGTAGGAACATTTGTTAGCTGTTCTGCCATTGATGACTCTG
>NW_024664171.1:0-928 GCF_008729295.1 Plectropomus leopardus | reverse complement strand
ACGTGTTTTACCTTGCTATTTAAACAGAAGTTACTCTATATGGCCTGTTAATAGCAGGCCAATATGCAATATCTTCTCTTAAATATGTAATGTAATATGTAAAAAATGGCAATCAAAATACATATCCCATGTTTGTTTGGTTTTTTTTTTAACTTTTTGTGATGCATTTACAACTTATAGCACACAGTTCATTACTTGGTCCTAATTTCCACATATACCACCCCACATAGTGTTCAGAGGTGTTGCACAGGCATCCTCTAGAAGACCTATTCTGACATCTAGTGGTCTCTTTTTATAATTACAGTCTGGTGTGTAGAAACTGAAACGTTTCCACACGTCTGAAATGAAATTGTACCCTGTGGGCAGTACTTCAGGTTCTCTTTGATGAACGTATTTTCTCAATTACAGGTCTGTTTACTTCACTCAAGTTAAGTCATGCTAGGCTATAGATTACGTTTTTTCTTTAAAGGATTAGAACTGGTACAATAATAACATATGTCTTTCTGCTGAACACTAAAAGTATCACTGTCATTTCAAATGAGATGCAGTATAAGTGAGGACAAGTTACATAAAAGTTAATTAGTCTTTTAAATCATCTTTAAAATGATCTTTTAATTTATCTGTTTTTATTCTGTTTTGATCCTGTATATCATTATAGCTATAAAAGAGTTTACAAAGTGCTTTGACAAACAAAGTAAAGTAGAAACCAGAAACCTCAGAGGCAATATAACAATAGCAGCCAAACAAAAATGCTGAACTAAGGTCAGACAAAAAAATAAGAATTAAACAAAAGATCAGAGGCAAAAACATATTAGACATAAGACAGATAAGAATGACAAGTGCAGTAGTAAAGTAATCAGGCTACAATAAAAAGAATATAGGCACAAACTAGGCCTATTATTATTAGTAGTAATAGTAGTGGTAATAA
>NW_024664170.1:0-382 GCF_008729295.1 Plectropomus leopardus | reverse complement strand
TCTGGAACGCCTCTGCTGCTCTGAGAAACTCTCTGCGGTGTACCAGGAGCACGAAACTCTCAAAGTCAGTATAATGGCCAAAAACAGCATAATATTGCACGTTGACAGGGTTGTCAACTCCGCAGATGCACTGCTCCATAATGACATACCCATAGACTGTTAGCTGAACACCATGCAATCTGCATTTCTCAGCTCCGGGTCTTTAGGGCTCGTACCTGCACAATGTCAGGGAGGCAGTCTCGGTTAAGCTGTGGCACCACCACCACCGCTGCCTCGCTGTGGTCACACTGACCGACTGGCATACGTGACCTGTCTTCGGAGGGCCCCCGCCGTCCGGCCTAGCGCCGGAGTTTGGGCGGGTGGTTCCTTCGGCCAGCAGGTT
>NW_024664169.1:0-711 GCF_008729295.1 Plectropomus leopardus | reverse complement strand
GTCGTGGGGTTCTTCTTCAAACTCCTCAAATACTTGGAAAAACACTGGCGCACTTGGAAACATGGTGACAGTGCATTTTTATTATGATGGCCTCCCAAGGTGCAAGCAGTGAAAATATTTACAAAAGATGAAAAAACAGGAAGAAGGGAAAAAATGCAATGTACAAGATCACAAAATGGTATTGAATGGAGTTCTAAAATAACTCGCTCTCTTCCAGGCAAGAAAAAACTCAGTACAATTGGCAGTCACTCAACGGATGTTACTTTCTGCAGCCAAAGCTCGACTGTACGTGTGTGTGCTGCCTGCAGTCAGTGACAGCGCCGCTCTGTCACATCTGGAGAAAAGTTTTACATGAAGAGGTCATTATAATGTCATTCAAGCTGCAGCATGTTCTGAAATGATGAGACAGTATTTCTGCTGATTGCTAAACCATCTACAATCCCTGTGGAGTGAACACCAATAAAAACCATCAGGCAAACATCAGCGAATCATTTGGAATTATATAATTCAACTTATGCCGTTGTCTTGAGAGATAATAGATTTATTAGCCTGACTCAAACAATTTTTCAATTAATCAATCAATCTGACTGTATTTATATATACATCAAAAAAAAGCTAATAAGAGTAGTCATTGAAACTAGGAACTGAAGAAATGCTGTCAGAAGTGAGGCAGGCTGAAACCAGTACATAATAATGAAAACCAAACCTAGA
>NW_024664168.1:0-230 GCF_008729295.1 Plectropomus leopardus | reverse complement strand
GCCTCCTCACCCTTCACCTCCTCACCTGTCGCCTCCCCACCTGTCCCCTCCTCACCTGTCCCCTCCTCACCCTTCACTTCCTCACCCTTCACCTGTCACCTCCTCACCTGTCACCCTCCTCACCCTATGCCTCCTCACCCTTCACCTCCTCACCTGTCGCCTCCCCACCTGTCCCCTCCTCAGCTGTCCCCTCCTCACCCTTCACTTCCTCACCCTTCACCTGTCACCTC
>NW_024664167.1:0-264 GCF_008729295.1 Plectropomus leopardus | reverse complement strand
AGTTAAGCTTAAAAAAGTTCATGATTTTGATATAAGATCTGTAACAGTAACAACAGCAGCGATGATTATAATAGTTTACAAAGTGCTCTGAAAGCAAAGCCGAGGCCGGAAACACCAGAGTTAATAAAACAAGTGACGCTGGTCAATAACGCCGAACAAACGCCCGACGGGTTCAGGCAGAATGACACGTTAATGGTGATAATCACGATACGCACGATCAGGGCAGAATAAAAGAGAAGTAAAAAGATCAATTAGAAGCTGAAA
>NW_024664166.1:0-311 GCF_008729295.1 Plectropomus leopardus | reverse complement strand
AGTTAAGCTTAAAAAAGTTCATGATTTTGATATAAGATCTGTAACAGCAACAACAGCAGCGACGATTATAATAGTTTACAAAGTGCTCTGAAAGCAAAGCCGAGGCCGGAAACACCAGAGTTAATAAAACAAGTGACGCTGGTCAATAACGCCGAACAAAAGCCTTTAGAGGCAGAAACGTATCATAAAAATAGAAAAAAGGCAGTAGACACGGAACGTTAATGGTGATAATCACAATAAGCACGATAAAAAGTAAAAAGATCAATTAGAAGCTGAAATTAAAAGACAAAATTAAAAAGATAAAGATCGTT
>NW_024664165.1:0-707 GCF_008729295.1 Plectropomus leopardus | reverse complement strand
TTTCTGAGTTTTGGCTTACTCCAGAGCTCCTCCTTCCATTGTTTCTGATGGAGGAGCTCTGGAGTAAGCCAAAACTCAGAAATTATGTTCAAATTAAAGAAAATCACCACACAAAACCTTATTTAACATCAAACTTAAGAAAGGGGACAGAGGCCCCTGTGTGCTCAGTTAAGATCTGGTAGCTTGCCTCTGGGTGTGATATGTTGAGTTGGCTCTTTAAGGACAAGATTTACGCCTTAGCCAGAGTCATTGAAATGCATGGACATTACTCCAGAAAACACTGTAAACGGTATAATTGTCTATTACTGGTTTGTATATTAAGAAATGCTCCTTGTATAATATATATTTTGTTCTGTGGACGTATTAGAAAGTGCTACGCGACCGTCTTTGTATTGTTTTTGTTCTGTATTGTTATTGGCACAATTAACTCACAACACTTAAATTAACTAATCAATCGATAAATCAATCAATATGATCAATATTACATGTACTATCATGCACAGATTACTTTTGTGTTTTCCTCAGTTCAGTGTAAGCTGTTTTCTGTGCTGGTGAACTCCCTCTAATGTCTCAGTAACAGAAGCAAAGGGCTTTAGGAGGGTCCAACCCTCCCTAACCCAAACCCTTTGGCAATGTTCCATCCAAATATCTGCTTCCTGTTGTTCAAAATGCAAGACTTGATACCAACCAGGGAAGAAAATGCCAGA
>NW_024664164.1:0-1267 GCF_008729295.1 Plectropomus leopardus | reverse complement strand
TTGGGAATGAGACTCAACAATCAATTTTGGTTATTTTATTCACTCATTTGTTATATTTATTTATTTTTTAAGCACAGTGTAAAATAACAGATATTGTATATGTATAATAACAGTTATTGGGAGGAGCATGTGGTGATAGTAGCAGCAGAAGTGTGTGGTGCGCTGTACTGTAACACTGCAGGCTTTCACCAGGACCAAGGCTTTGTTTCCATTATAACCTGCTATTTATACACACAGTGAAACTCTAACCCAGCTCCGACCACACACTCACACACACTCTCACACACACACTCACACACGCCCACACACTCTCACACACACTCAACTCACCACGGGAGGATGTCTCCATGGATACCAGAGTGCTCCTGGACTGAACTCCCGCTCAAACAAGTCTTATTACCTAACCAACACCGGCCTGTTGAAAGTTGACCACCTCAATCAGAGCGAGGAGGGCCTCGGGCCCATATTTCCGACACGCAGAACGAAGCGACGGAGATAAGCGGAGCCGAACACGCAGCGCAGAGGTCAAACACCGCGTCTTGTTGACCTCCTCTGATGTCCTCAGGATTAAATTAGAAGAAGAATAAACACAGGGAGGAGGGAAGCAGACAGAAATAGTATAATTCACAAACAAAAAGATAAAAGACACTTAAGGACAAAAGCCTAAAATCAAAAATCAGAGGGCGAACAGCAGAATACAGGGGTTACTTTTAATACCCACCTCTAGTATCAGCGACTGGCTGTCAGGCAAATTTTTGTTTTAAACATCGTTATCGGCCCAGAATTTCCCAATCTGCACGTCCCTGCCCGTGTGTCTAACAACATACATCTTATCACTTTAAAAAAAAACAGATACGATCAATAACAGCCAAGTATGTGACTGAAAGTCTCTTTTCTTAAAGAATATGCCCTCGAACTGGATCATGAGAAACCCCTCTGCAGAGACGTCCTGATAACTGTGTCAGCGTCACTGTTACAGGAAAAATCCGTGTGATGATGAGACGTTTCCGTGTCACCCGACAGCAGAACAGGAGCCATGTTTCTTTAATCACAACTTGTATTATTGAGCACGGAGCACATCTAAAGCGCTGCAGGCTCCATCTGTTTATACTGCAGTTAAACTTCATCACTTTACCTCCCAACACTCGTTTAAAACGAAATTCAACACAACTGGACAAAGTGTCAATTCAACAACATCAGGCACCAACGGTCTCTTTAGACACAGCTGCAAATTTCATAAAAAAACAAGAAAAAACGTGAAAATGTG
>NW_024664163.1:0-264 GCF_008729295.1 Plectropomus leopardus | reverse complement strand
CCCAAAAAATATTGTATCTTTTCTGTGATGTACTCCATATTTGTTACCTCTGAGACAGGACACCGCTGCTCTTCAGACGGACGCCATCCGGTCTGGGGCAGATCCTCCAGAAGATCCTCTGTCACGTTCTTCTTCACACACACCCACACGCAGACCTACAAGACACGTTAACACCACAAAAAAACTTAAAGACTGGAGTCTGTGTGTGCGGAAAAAATCCTCATTATCGGCGACTCCAATGTGTCCAGGTTTCCTCCCTTTCAG
>NW_024664162.1:0-204 GCF_008729295.1 Plectropomus leopardus | reverse complement strand
CATTTGATGTGGGATTAACATTGGGTATGAAATTTATTTTAGTGTATCCTTTTTTATGATTGTTAATTTATTTATTTAAGTGTCTTTGAGTGCCATGAAAGGTGCTCTAAAAATAAAATGAACTATTGTTATTAATATTTTTTAATTATTATTAATGTTAACTAATTGAATGTATAAATAATGGACTCAGCTACTGTGACATCA
>NW_024664161.1:0-917 GCF_008729295.1 Plectropomus leopardus | reverse complement strand
GCAGGTTAATGACAGTCGCTTTAAATGGAGATTGGTTTTAAGCGGTCTGCCAGAATCTGCATGTGGAGGCAGCAGCTGCAGGTCACTGACAGAGGCTGTAGATTGAGATGTTGAGGTAACAGACTGCCAGAACCTACAGTTGGAGGAATAAGCTGCAGGTTTCTGACAGAGTCTGTGGAGTTTTTTAGTAGCGGTTTGCCAGAATGTGCAGCTGGAGGCGGCAGCTGCACGTCACTGACAGAGGCAGAAGCTCGAGGTTTTGAGGGTTAGGGTTAGGTGAAGGTTTTGAGGCCAGAATCTGCAGGTGGAGGCAGCACCTGCAGGTTAATGACAGAGGCTGTGGATGGAGTTTTTTGGCAGCAGTCTGCCAGAATCTGCAGCTGGAGTTGGAAGCTGGAGGCTACTGACGGAGGCTGTGGGTGAGGTTTTGTAGAAGAGATCAGCCACAATTCGCTTTAGATGGAGATTGTTTTAAAGCGGTCTGCCAGAAAATGCAGTTGGAGGCGGAAGCTGCAGGTTACAGAGGCTGTGGATGGAGTTTTTTTGCAGCAGTCTGCCAGAAACTGCAGCTGGAGTTGGAAGCTGAAGAATAGACTCCCAGAAAATGACAGACGCTTCAGATGGAGGTTGCTTTTAAGTGGTCTGCCAGGATCTGCAGGTGGAGGCAGCACCTGCAGGTTAATGACAGAGGCTGTGGATGGGGTTTTTTGGCAGCAGTCTGCCAGAAACTGCAGCTGGTGTCGGAAGCTGGAGTTTACTGACAGAGGCTGTAGGTGAGGTTTTGTAAAAGCGTTCTGCCACAATCTGCAGTTGGAGGCGACAGCTGCAGGTTAGTGACTGACACTTTAGATGGAGATTGTTTTCAAGCGGTCTGCCAGAACCTGCAGGTGGAGGCGGAAGCTGCAGGTCACTGACAG
>NW_024664160.1:0-217 GCF_008729295.1 Plectropomus leopardus | reverse complement strand
GATGGAGATTGTTTTCAAGCGGTCTGCCAGAACCTGCAGGTGGAGGCAGCACCTGCAGGTTAATGACAGAGGCTGTAGGTGGAGTTTTATGGCAGCGGTCTGCCAGAATCTGCAGGTGGCGACGGACCTGCAGGTTAATGACAGTCGCTTTAAATGGAGGTTGTTTTTAAGCGGTCTGCCAGAATCTGCATGTGGAAGCAGCAGCTGCAGGTCACTG
>NW_024664159.1:0-424 GCF_008729295.1 Plectropomus leopardus | reverse complement strand
AGCTGATCCTAAAATGTATGGGCAACCAGTGAAGTGAGGCTAAAATGCGGGAAATGTGCTCGTGCTTACGTGTGCCAGTTAAAAGACGTGCCGCAGCATTTTGCACCATCTGAAGACGAGCAACAGAGGACCCACTAACCCCCACATAAAGTGCATTACAGTAATCCAGCCTAGTGGTCACAAAGGCGTGGATTACTGTTTCAAAGTGCTGCCTTGAAAGAATTGGTTTGGCAAGTTGCCTCAACTGGAAGAAGCTCGACTTAACAACCGAACTGATTTGACAATCGAGCTTGAGATCAGCATCCACTTTAAACCCAAGATTTGTGACGGTTGGCTTGATGAACTGGGCCAAGGAACCCAGATCTACAGGGGGGGGAGCAGTGGTGCCACCAAAAACCATCACCTCTGTCTTTTCCTCATTAAA
>NW_024664158.1:0-881 GCF_008729295.1 Plectropomus leopardus | reverse complement strand
TGTTTAAAATTAGCCTACAGAAAAATAGACATATTTTTTAGGATCTTCTCATGATAGGTTTTATTTTTAATTTTATTTTTTTTTTATTTACTTTCTTTTTTTGTTGCAAATTTCAGGTAATTTTCTTATAACTTTTTTTTGTATTTTCTCCCTGATTTTTGGGTCATTTCTAGTTGCTCATTGCCATCTTTCCATGTTTTTGACAGAAATCAAACCAAATTGCCAAGGTTAGAGAGAGTAAATAGATATTAGAAAGATAGCACCTCATTTTTTTTCTTTTTTTGCAAAGCTTTTGGTGGGTTGACATTTACTTTACAATTGAAATAGATACTTAAACATGTTTATTTTGCCAACTTATGTATTACCCCCTTCTGTCTATCTATCTGTCATTGCAGATTAAATTAGTCATGTTTTCTTGTTGATTTAAGGTGGCGCTGCCTGGCTCTTTAAAGAGGATCCAGTCCATCAACAAACACAACCGAGCTGAGAGGACGAACTCTGACATCAGCTGTAAGATGTTTCTTCTGTTCTCATTCTCATGGAAGCTCTTACTTATCCTGCTGTAACGACTCATATGTTTCAGCTCTGTTTCTTTCTAATTGTGATGATAGAGGACACATTTATTCTGCTCTTATTTAAATTTTTCTTGACAAGTGAAATTAAGTGTTTCTTTGAGTTTGTTAAATATTTGTTGTCACTCAGTGGAACAGATTTACACTCGGAGGCCTGTGAAGAAAGAATCCCCAAACACAACAGTAAGTTTATGACTCTTTTTTTCAATTATGTCTTTATTATTTTCAACATTTAACAATTGGCAGACATTTAAAGAATAATACTGAAAAAGAGTGTAATTAGACAAAATGATTATAAGGACAACAAAA
>NW_024664157.1:0-571 GCF_008729295.1 Plectropomus leopardus | reverse complement strand
GCTGAGAGGGGTTGACATTCTTGATATTTTTTATCCTCTATGGATAACTGTGTCATAGGAGCAGAAAATAGATCCAGTTCAGCCAGGGTGCACTCGGGTGATTTCTGGAGTAAAAGAGCCATGTTTTTCTTTCTTCCTTCTTAAAAAGTTCTTAAAAGATATCGGAGCTCTGAGCAGACTTCCTTCTCTCAACACCATCACCCTTGACTGATTTGCCTCTTTTACGTTTTGCTCGTTTTTTAGATGAAAAAACTCTATCGCCCGGCGGGCGTTTCTTCGTCCTACGAGATAAGACCATAATACCTCCCGAGCCCTTTTGATTTTTCTGTTCCGTTAGTTTTCCCATCACTCTTTTGACTGCGTCGGCCGCTATGTTTGTGGCGGCTGTTTTAAGATGAGGTTTTGCCACGGCAAAACCCGTCTTCAGTAGAGGAGATACGAAACGAAACAATTTTGAAAAGATAGAACCTATACCTCTCCCGTACATGACCGGGGCTCCGTAAAAAACGGGTAGAGACCCTCCTGCTTGACTTTCATAATATCTGACAAAACGATGAGGATCCTCTTTGAG
>NW_024664156.1:0-638 GCF_008729295.1 Plectropomus leopardus | reverse complement strand
CTGTTGATAGCTGAGAGTTTCTCAGCAGCTCCTGAGGCTGAAGATTATGTGGAAACAAGATGGAATTATGTGTCACGAGGAAAAGTCAACACTCGACGTCTTCATGCAGAGCTGCGATTTCAGCTCACGCTGTCTCCACATTACGTCTGAAACGTCCGTCAACACCGAAGACGGACGACTTCCCAACCGGGAATTCAAATTTTGATTTTACGAGGTGATATTTCTCAGTGGGACGCTTACGAAGATTTGAAGACATCTCTAGGATTTGAGGACATTTCTGGGATTTTAAAACATTTAAAAGGATTTTATAACATTTCTAGGATCTGATGATGTTTTTCAGTAGTATTTCTCATATTAAAGAACGTTTTTAAGATTTTAAGACATCTCTAGGATTCTAGGAAACATTTCTCATATTTTAGGACATTTCTGGGATTTAAGTATGTTTCCAGGACTTTTAGCACATTCATAGGATTTTACGACACTTCTAGGATTTAAGGACATTTCTCAGATTTTTGCAAATTTCTCATATTTTAGGACATTTTTTAGATTTGAGGACGTTTCCAGGATTTTAGGACATTTGGACATAAGAATATTTGTCAGATTTAAAGATGTTTCTAGGACATTTTTTGGTCAACAAG
>NW_024664155.1:0-287 GCF_008729295.1 Plectropomus leopardus | reverse complement strand
ACGCCCATCTCCATGCTCCTGCTAGGCACACACCTGGAGACCATCCGTTTTCATGTGCTGAGGTCTCCTAATCTTCCCCTGATCCTTGGGTACCCCTGGCTGCGTCGGCATAACCCCCACATCGACTGGTCTACGGGGTCCATTTTGGGGTGGAGTCCTTCGTGCCATCAGGTCTGCCTTCAACAGACGGTCACGCCAGTGCCAGCTCCCTGTTCCAGTTCCTGCTCCTCGCCAGATCTTTCTATGGTACCCCCAGAGTATCATGACTTCCGAGAGGTCTTCAGCAA
>NW_024664154.1:0-238 GCF_008729295.1 Plectropomus leopardus | reverse complement strand
TCCTACTCTTAATTGCTAAAAAGATGATCACAGTCTCCTGGCTGAAGCCGCGGCCCCCCTCAGTAGCACAATGGAGGGAGAGAGTTAGGGACGTCTACCACATGGAAAACATAACTGCAAGGTTACAATTAAAAACAGATTTGTTTTTAACTAAATGGTCCCCAATAATTTCATATTTTTTTTAATATACCCTCTTTATAATTACTATGTGTATGTATGTATATATATGTATATATAT
>NW_024664153.1:0-1154 GCF_008729295.1 Plectropomus leopardus | reverse complement strand
TATATACAGTATATGTAATAACAAAACGAAAGTTCACATGTAAACAGTGTGATCCACAATTTTGCTTCAACTGTTTACTTCTTTTGTGCAAAGTTAAATGACCTTTTGATTACAATAGTTCCATGCAAATGGTGGACAAGCAAGCTAGTTCGCTTGACCGCACCACAGTTTCAAGAATGCTACACGGAATCTGCTCAAGAGCCGGAGCTCATTGGTGGAAAAGGAATATGACTGATCTGGATTTATTGAGCATTGTTTATGAGACAAATGAAGAATAAACTAAGCATGTAAAAATGGACAAACATACTTGTTTGGAATATTTACCTGTGATGTTAGCAATGAGTCGTTGGCTTAGCTTGCCTTGCTTGTTACTATTTTTCGCCTCACACATGTACTTGTTTATTTCTTCGGGCTTGGCGATGGTGACAGTGAACAGAGCTTGTTGACCCGGCAGCTTGACAGTGATTGTGTTCAGCTCCTCGTAGCCCATCAGCAGGGTATAGTTTATCGGCTGACTGCCAGAGTCGGACTGACAGAGGATCTTGAAGGGTTGTTTAAGGACTGCCCGGCCGACCACTGAGATCTTAGGAGTGGAGACAGAAACTAAAGAGGAGAGAAAGAAGAAGAAAACACATTGATTCCCTGTGGACAAATCCTATGACAACACCCCCCCTCATATCAACAAAACGAATGGAATGGAATTAGAAGAAATTTATGTGGGACTTAAACATGCAGTAACATAGGCATGAGGACAATACTGACGTACTATCACTTTCTGAGTTGGTATAGCAAACTTATTAGGAAACAGTTGCCTATTTACACATCCCACAGCAACATTAGCATTCATTTGCAGTCATGTTTTAGCTATCTGGTGAATGTAAGTCTAATACTCACTCCTCTAGTAGCTCTGTATTTGGTCTCTACCAACTATCAATGGAAGTATCTGGCTCCTTAGCTGCTAGATATTCCATTATGCTCACCAGCTAGTCGTTATCTTGCCAGCTGTTTGGTGCTGAGCAAGAATGGTACAGTGATTTTACGGGGCTTTGTCTGCAGGAGGTAAGCTGAATACTACCTCAGCCAGCTAAAAAAAAGCTACACGCATGTCCGTTTAGTCCAAGTCAGACATTGTCGGGAACATCAATAGAAAAAAA
>NW_024664152.1:0-300 GCF_008729295.1 Plectropomus leopardus | reverse complement strand
ACTCCAACTTTGTCTCATCAGACCACAGGATGGTTGACCAAAAGCTGTGATCTTGCTTCAGATGACCTCTACAAAAGGCCAGGCGAGCTACCAGATGTTTCTTACTGAGCAGCAGCGTCTTCTAAGGTTTACGTCCATGGAGACCTCCTCTGTGCAAGACTCGCTCGATGGTGGACCGTGACACCTTTGTCCCTGCCTGGTCAAGCGTTTCAATTAGGGCCTTGGTTGTGGTCTGTTGGTTGGTGATTTTCCCAGCAAGTTTGGGGGACACCTTACGCTTCCGGCCACGCCCACTGAGGT
>NW_024664151.1:0-708 GCF_008729295.1 Plectropomus leopardus | reverse complement strand
AATGTCCCTTTTTGGAAACACCTAGACATACTCTTAGAAAAAACTGTGTAAAATAGTAATTTTCTGTAATACTGTTATCAACTTTCAGCTTGAAATAGATAAACTCTTATACTATGGTCCCACAGTGAGTACCAGCAATACCTGCCAGTTACAGTCATCTGCAGCGTCTGTTTCCTATAAAAAATTGGGCAAAAAACCTGTGTTTACACTTATGTAACTCAATGACAAAACTAATTACAGTGATTCTAACTATTTGGGATACAACTTCAGCGTGTTACCATTCATATGAGACCGTGCAAGTTCATGTGCTAAAAATAAACAAGAACAGCTCTCAGTTTACTTTGGGTACGTCTTGACAGGCGTTTTAGGTTAATTTTACAGGAGTTAGAGCAGGATGAAGGTAGGGTCCTGGTCATAGGATGAAGGTCAAGGTCCTGTTCACAGGATGAAGGTAGAGGTCCCGTTCACAGGATGAAGGTAGAGGTCCTGTTCGCAGGATGAAGGTAGAGGTCCTGTTTGTAGGATGAAGGTAGAGGTCCTGTTCGTAGGATGAAGGTAGAGGTCCTGGTCATAGGATGAAGGTCAAGGTCCTGTTCGTAGGATGAAGGTAGAGGTCCTGGACGTAGGATGAAGGTAGAGGTCCTGTTCGTAGGATGAAGGTAGAGGTCCTGTTTGCAGGATGAAGGTCAAGGTCCTGTTCACAGGATG
>NW_024664150.1:0-347 GCF_008729295.1 Plectropomus leopardus | reverse complement strand
CTGCGACGGCTCCCAACTCGGCGCCACCTCCCAGTTCCGCACCCGAAGCCCGGGTGGGGACACCGGAACGCTACGCTGGAGACCCAGAGGGCTGCAATCTGTTTTTGACGAACTGCTCCATCCTGTTCGCTCTTCAGCCACGTACCTTCGCCACCGAGGGAGCCAAAGTAGCCTTCGCTATCAATCATCTCACTGGCCGAGCACGATTATGGGGAACAGCGGAATGGGAGAGAGGTACACCAGCCTGCGGTTCATTTCAAGCCTTCGCCGATGAACTACGGAAAGTGTTTGGTCCCGTGTCCTTGGGTCCTGACGCCTCCGGGAGCCTACTGAGTCAACGCCAAGGA
>NW_024664149.1:0-580 GCF_008729295.1 Plectropomus leopardus | reverse complement strand
ACAAAGTGTTTTGAAAAGAAGACACAGTATTATGTTTGTAACAAAATTATTGTTATAATTGTGTTTTTCTAATTACAGTACATCACAACATATTGTCACGGCCGCTACTGGTGGCTCCAGGTAGTGGCAGTGCTCCCTCTCTCCTTCCCCCTCCCTTCTCTCCCTTTTCTCTAGGTGGGCGTGAGCACTGGTGGTGACGTGGAATGCGCACAGGTGAAGCTGATCCTAATCAGCCTGAGCAGACACACCTGTGACTGAGCAGCGGCTGCAGTGATCCTGCTTGCTTTTTAAGCAGAGCCAGACCTTCTGTCAGTGTCAGACAGTGAACAGTCTCTAGTCAGTCATCGTTCGTTTGTTCACTTCTAGCTCCTTATCTGAATGCCAGCAAGTAAACCTGTGTTCTGTTTCTTCAGCTTTGGATTCTCCACCGTACCTCGACACGCCGCAGCAGCCAAAACTCCAGCCGAACAAAGAGGCTCCCCAGGATCACCGTCGCAGCTTCCACCAGCTCTCCCTGGATCCGAGGACATCCTTTGGATCAGCTTCCACTGTTGCTTTCCGCCACGTCGATCAGCCGGAT
>NW_024664148.1:0-222 GCF_008729295.1 Plectropomus leopardus | reverse complement strand
GATCACCTCTTCAGTTTGTTTGTATCACAGTGTCTGAAGGGGTGGCACTGTCGTTATGAAGAGAAGAAGAAAATCAGACACTGACTGAAACTCAAGGGAATATTTCACGTTACAGTGTTGGATTGGGTGCCAACACAAAGAAAAAATTCTCCGTTTGTCAATCAGCGGGAGAACAATTCCCAATCAGTATCAGCGGTGCTTGGCTCTGATAGCAGCTGCAGG
>NW_024664147.1:0-486 GCF_008729295.1 Plectropomus leopardus | reverse complement strand
CTGCTGTGAGTTGATTAAACACAGAGCTCTCCATTTCTCGTCGAAGGATCTTTGCACTGTTTGCAAAGTCTTCTCTGTACCCTTCAACTAGATAGACATGACCCTCTGTTTGGTTAAAGTACTGCTTCAAATTTTCAAGAATCTTTGTCTCCCATTTAGACACTACAATGTGAGCTTCACTTTTCAAATGAGTGACAAGTTCTCTCATGTCATAAATCCCAAATTTCACAACCACTGTGCCAAAATTGGAAATTCTTGTCTCAGCCTTTGTAACCCATGTGTACATTTCTTTTCTGAATTCCCATTCCCATTTGTTCAATATTTTGGTAAAAAATAGCTGTTTACCTCTGTTGTGGGTACACTTTGTCATCCCACACTTGCTCCAGATTATTCAAACAGCTTCTCACTGAAAGTAATAAGAGACAAGTCTCAGCCTTTAATCACTTATAGAAGGGATACTCAACTTGCTCTGCTCGAGGGCCATTT
>NW_024664146.1:0-533 GCF_008729295.1 Plectropomus leopardus | reverse complement strand
AGGTCAAACCATCACAGACAAAATAAAGTAAACGTGCAGAGGGACTCGCACAGACGCAGGGACGCTGTTCTGATATTTTTAAACACCGTGAAACTTGTTTAGTTCAACGCAGCCTGTAAAACACAGAGAGGGCAGCAGCAACGACGGGACACTTTATCAGGCCCAGAACATCCTCAAATCTGAGAAATGTCCTCAAATCAAGTACTATAAAGTTCCTAAAATCCTATAAATGTCCTATAATCCAAAGAAATGTCCTATACTCCAAAGAATGTCCTTAAATTCAAAAAATGTCCTTAAATTCAAGAAATGTCCTAAAGTCCTATAAATGGTCTATAATATGGTATGATATTCAAAAGAAAACAGTTTGGTGATTTCTCTATTGTACAATGAATTTTGGCAATTTTAGAGAAATGACACATTTATCAGAGCCTTTGTTCATTGCTGGTGTTTGTTTTTTTTAAATTTTTTTATTCAACTTTAAAGAAAATGCAGGTTTGGAAGGCATGCCTTTTCCAACATTTTTGCCAGCCTTT
>NW_024664145.1:0-655 GCF_008729295.1 Plectropomus leopardus | reverse complement strand
GTCTCCATCTCCTGGTTCATCCTTTCGGTCTGCCCATTGGATTGGGGGTGATACCCAGAGGACAGGCTGGTGGATGCCCCCAGAAGACGGCAGAACTCCCTCCAGAACGCTGAGGTGAACTGGGGCCCCCGATCGGAGACCACATCAGAAGGGATGCCGTGCAGCCTGATCACATGCTGCAGTAGCAATCCCGCTGTCTCTTTGGCTGAAGGGAGCTTAGGTAGAGGCACGAAATGTGCCATTTTGCTGAACCGATCTACCACTGTCAGGATCGCCTCCCGACAGTGGCAGACTGGTGACAAAGTCCAGAGCGATGTGGGACCAGGGGCGATGAGGAACAGGAAGTGGGTGCAGATGACCAGCAGGAGCTCGGCGAGGGGTCTTGCATTGGTTGCAGACTGGACAGGCTTTCACAAAGTCTTTGGTGTCATTAATCAATGTGGGCCACCAGAACCGTCGTTGCAGGACCTCCCTGGTACGAGTGATACCAAGATGGCAGGTGAGACGAGAAGAGTGGGCCCACTGCAACACCTCCGACCTGAACCTTTCAGGGACAAACAGGCGGTTCTGAGGACAGGAACTGGGACCCGGTTGCTATTCCAACGCCAACAGGATGCGTTCCTCGATCTCCCATGTGAGCGATGCCAGGAGTCGA
>NW_024664144.1:0-237 GCF_008729295.1 Plectropomus leopardus | reverse complement strand
CTGATAAGTTTGGTTTTAATTACTTATTCAATGCTTTAAAAAGGGGGTTTGACGTCATGATTGACGGCTTTGTGAGCCAATCGACATGCTCGCTTTCAATGACACTGCTCGAAATTGGTCAGACTTTTTTATGGGCTGGAACTTGACACTGCAGGATCACTACTGCGCAGATGACATGGCTCCATATGATGTCGCCACTGTTAGATAGCGGCCATATACGGGATATTTTGGCTTCAT
>NW_024664143.1:0-401 GCF_008729295.1 Plectropomus leopardus | reverse complement strand
GCTTGGAAAGAATTTTTAATGTCAATTGCGAGAAAATTGTAAAAAAAAATGACGAGAAAATTACCTGAAAACTGATTTATTTAAAAGTTGGGAAGACAATTAGAAAATTATCAAAAAACTCAGGAACAGTTTTTATAAAACTACATTTATAATTATTAATTTTTGTGTTTGAAATTATGTTACACAAATAAATGTATACATCTATATTTGTAATTTTTCAGGACTTTTTTCCGAGGTTTTTTTCTTTGATTTGTTTTTTGTTCTTTTTTTGTTTTCAGGGAATTTTCTTGCAATTTTTCTTTACAAATTTCTTGCTAACTTTTGGGCCACGTCTCGTAAAGTTCTCTCATTGCTTTGTACTCTTATATTTTTGAATGAAGTCAAACCAATTTGAGTGAGCG
>NW_024664142.1:0-1518 GCF_008729295.1 Plectropomus leopardus | reverse complement strand
AAACAACTTCAGTACTTCCTGCATATTTAATGGCATGAGTACATTTACTGAGCATTGATACACAGCCTTTGGTAATATGCCACTGTACTCTCTACTGCTGCAGTTAAATCCAGTTATTACGATAACATGTAGAGGTAATCTCATCATATTGTTGCATTTGTATTCACTAATTATTTCCTTCCATTTTAATAAAACATATTTTCACTTGTACATAATTAACATCTGTGGTGTTGAAAACATGGCACAGCAGCGTGGGGATGGCCAAAGTGCTATATACCAGTAACAGCATGTTTATGAGAATGCCAATCTGTAGTGGCCCGATATCCAGACCACCTACTTCCTGGAGTATTAACAAGGTTTAATTACATATATGATTCGACTGACGTGACTGTTTGTTTTCCATTTATTATTCAGACTTTGTGTATTTCCATGGAAACAGAGATAACATACGCAATAATCTTTTTATTTTGAGAGCCAACTGCCCCAAAACATGAATACATTTTGATTATACACTTGTTTGTTACTAGATGTATAATGTCATTTGAGCCCTTGAGCCTTGGTTCTCACCACAACACTGTCATGCTCAAATTTTGTTAAAGCACACCCTTGAGTGTAATATTGCTTGATTGAAGCAGAACATTCTTTTAGATAACATGTTGTGAATTTTGGTAATTATGATACTTCTATCTCTTTTCATTATTTTGACTTTTGGATTTTTTAAAAATACAGGTTAAGTTTTTGAGTATGTAGTAATTAACTGTGTATATAGAAAAATTTTCTTGTCAGCAGGTATCTTAGTTGTGACAAGACTGAGCAAGCTGAGCATTTCTGTGTTTATATCTGGTGTATTTATAGTGTGGCCAGCAGATTCAATGAGACTAGAAAATGTGTCTTTTGCTAGGTCATTACCAAGGTTTGACCTGCTTGCTTAGAGTAGTAAACTATGTTTCATTGCATATAGGATTCTACTGACATGACTAATTGTTTTCCACTTATTAGTCAGACTGTGTATTTCCATGGATGGGGGGTTCCCACTCCCATTTTTTCTCCAACATTTGAATTTTGAAAGCTAATTGCCCCAAAACATGAATACATTTTTACTATACATTGTTATTTTGTTGGTAATAGTTAAGGGGTAACAATTAATCGACGATTTGCTCAAGCTTGTGAAATTTAATTTATCTACTATTAAAAACAATATCTATTCTCCTGTACATCCTAGCTCTCAGTAGAACTGTTTATTTTAAAGCAGATTTCAATGACAAGCATTCCCAAAAACAGGGTGCGATATAACTAATTTATGACAAGGCGCTCATCTTGGGGTCAATGCAAGATGAAGTGGGCATGGCAAAGAATTGTGCCATGCCAGTATATGCCATCCATAAACTCTGCAATGCTGTGTTCAAATACAACATAGCGACGACAACTACACTTTACTACATAATACTCACAACAGCAATTCACCATCACCTTGTTAGCATGGAAGAACTGAAGTGCACAGCGGGCAGAAAAAAAAAA
>NW_024664141.1:0-428 GCF_008729295.1 Plectropomus leopardus | reverse complement strand
GGGTTTATAATATTTATATGTGTAAAATTATGTTACAGAAATGTTTTGGTTTTTTTTTAATTTTTTTTTAATTTCCTGAACTTTATTAAGGTTATTTTCTTGTTTTTTATTTTTCTTTTTTTGCTTAATTACGGTAATTTTCTCGCAAATTTTTAATAGCTTCTTGTTTTTTGGCAACATTGTTGTTAAGTTGCTCACTGCCTTCCATGTTTTTAAAAGAAATGAAATTAATTTGCCCACATTTTTAAAGGGTTACTTCTGATACATATTGTGGAGTCGAAGGAGGAGTTGATGAATCAAATAAGTCGAATTATTATTTTGTGACTAAAACTGTTAGTTGAACTGTTAGTTGTGAGTTGAATTTCTCAAAGTCGAACTTGAACACTTCGATAATGCGCTTGGCGGTTGACTTACCCTCTCTTGCATAC
>NW_024664140.1:0-309 GCF_008729295.1 Plectropomus leopardus | reverse complement strand
TAAACAGTGCTTTGCATTGCACCACACTGAATTGAATAATCCCCACAATTTGCATTGGAAACCTCTCTGGTCCGTCACAGGCCATTGACATTGTCCTCACATCTTTTCTTGCACTCTAATTTGCACTGAAGGTCATTAGATCGATTCGATGCTTTGTTTAACCCTTTGAAACCTGGATTGCCATCACTTTTCTTGTGCTGCGTTCAGACGCCTTTTATGCATATTTAAACCTTAAAATCCTGAGCATATTGGTTTGCAAAAAATGAGCAACTTGGCAAGAACTGCTTCAAAAATTGCATGAAAATAGTA
>NW_024664139.1:0-402 GCF_008729295.1 Plectropomus leopardus | reverse complement strand
ACACAGAGAGAACATACAGAGAACACAGAGAACATACAGAGAGAACATACAGAGAGAACATACAGAGAGAACACACAGAGAGAACACGCAGAGAGAACACAGAGAGAACACACAGAGAATATACAGAGAACACACAGAGAGAACATACAGAGAACACACAGAGAACACACAGAGAGAACACACAGAGAACATACAGAGAACACACAGAGAACACAGAGAGAACACACAGAGAGAACATACAGAGAACATACAGAGAGAACACACAGAGAGAACACACAGAGAACATACAGAGAACACACAGAGAGAACATACAGAGAGAACACACAGAGAGAACATACAGAGAGAACACACAGAGAACATACAGAGAACACAGAGAGAACATACAGAGAGAACATACAGAGA
>NW_024664138.1:0-378 GCF_008729295.1 Plectropomus leopardus | reverse complement strand
TCCTGTGACAGTAAACTAATTAGCTTTGGGCTGTGGACAAAACAAGACGTTAGGACACCATTTTGGGCTTTTGGAAACACTGGTCAACATTTTCTACCATTTTCTGAAATTTTATTGACCAAATAAGTAGTTGTTTAATCTGGAAAACAATCAATAGATTAATTGACAATTTGAATTTTTATTAGGTTCAACTCTAATGTGGGGCTCAATACTGTCATAATCTGCATGAAAGTTTTGTTTTTTTTAAAAAGGCCTATTCAGTGGCAAATTAATTTTTATTTGGCAGCTTTCGTCCTCCATAGATTTCCCATAAGAAAGCACAAAAAAAAATAAATCTATGATTTAATTCAAAATACATAAACTCCAAAATAGTGGTGA
>NW_024664137.1:0-312 GCF_008729295.1 Plectropomus leopardus | reverse complement strand
TGTGTATTATTGTGTGTATTATTGTGTGTTTTGCAAGTGCATGCATCCATGTTGGTGAGCCCAGCTCTTAGGTGGACTCACTGATGAGGATAGAGAGGGATGTAAAGTATGGCCCCTGTCTCTGTCTTACTCGCTCGCTCTTTCATTTCCTTCATTTCTTCTTGGTCTTATTCCAGTAGAGACGGTCGAATAAATGAATAAAAACCTTATGAGTTTCTTTTCTTTATAATAGTGGTACAAACCATTTTATTGATTCTTAGCAACCTAACTGTTAAACTTAGTCTAAGATTTTTTGTTGCTTTATCAAGAGTA
>NW_024664136.1:0-405 GCF_008729295.1 Plectropomus leopardus | reverse complement strand
AGCAGATCCGGGAGGGAGGTGCTCGTCGGGGCCAGAACGTCCTGCATAGTTCTCCTGCACTCGTCAGTCCTCCTTCTGATCCTGTGATGGGAGGAGCTGAACCCATGCAGGTGGGACACACTCGACTAACCACTGAAGAACGGGAGAGACGACGACGGGGAAACCTGTGCCTCTACTGTGGACAGGCCGGCCACTTTGTTTCCCTATGTCCAGTAAAAGGGCGGGCTCAACAGTAGAAGGGGGCCTACTGCTGAGCTGATTTCAGAACTCTGTTTCCAGCCCCCGCCCACTATTCCATGTCCAGCTCCAGCTCAAGGAAGGTTCACACACTCTCGCCACGTTCATCGATTCTGGGGCTGATGTCAACCTGATCGACAAAGAGCTAGCTCGTCAGCTGGGAATGAA
>NW_024664135.1:0-298 GCF_008729295.1 Plectropomus leopardus | reverse complement strand
TTTTAGGCAACTGGTTTTTCAAGATCAGAAAGGTCATGTGAGAATCACAAGATCAAGCAAGTATCAAGCCCTGATTTATTACATAGCTTGTACCAAATAGCTCCTGTGATAGAAAGGGTATTACCAAATCTCTACGTGTGGGCACTTTTCCACTGTTACAAGGTATGTACTGTCATTTTGCCAAACTCTCTAGAATCAATCAACTCGACAATACTGGCTTCACCCTTTTTTTGTGGACAATTAAAAAATGCATTTAGAAAACAATGATATAGGTAAGCCTGCTCAGTCAGGCCAGGTG
>NW_024664134.1:0-561 GCF_008729295.1 Plectropomus leopardus | reverse complement strand
CTGAAACCAGCAAGCAGGCATCATTGGAGGAGGTTTTTGTTTTTTTTTCTGTGTTTGTTTGTTTGTTTTTTTGTTTTTTTTATTACTTCCGGTATGCAGTCAGTTTTGTCAGTTATTCTCAGTCACTTAGTTCATTGTACATCAGCTAGTTGAGAAGACAGTCCACATCAACCATGGTTGTTAACATCCCAGGAGTGATAGTGATGGTGTTTTTCTACCTGCTGGTCCTTGGGACCGGCATCTGGGCTTCTTTCAAGTCCAAAAGAAAACAGAGAAAAAGTGGGGCCACTGGGATGGAGATGACCTTGCTCGGAAACCGGAGCATTAGCTTGGTGTTGGGGATCTTCACAATGACAGGTGAGGAGAGCACAGCTGACAAAACTACTGTTATTGTTAGAGAAATGTATTTATAAGAACGCATTGATATCTTGGGGAATCACCATTGTTGCAGCAGGACAAGGACAGAAACAAATACAGTCAAATGAGTCGAGTCGAGTACAGTCACTGTTGCAACAGGATCACACTTTCTGCAACCTTAATTCCATTAGTTGAAACAAATGC
>NW_024664133.1:0-225 GCF_008729295.1 Plectropomus leopardus | reverse complement strand
CAGTGCCCCTCGATGTAGGAACTGCACTTGAACTAGCCTGAACCTCTAAACGGATTTCGGCAGAGGGACGACTCGGACCCGCAGAAGGCAAAGGTGTTTCAGGTACCAAGAGCCACAAGTCACCATCACTAAGGGAGTCAGCCTCCACCTGTTCTGATCTACAAGGCGGTTGGGCCCTAGGAGGGGCTACTAGATTCTCAGGGCCACGAACAGCCTTCAACATAT
>NW_024664132.1:0-232 GCF_008729295.1 Plectropomus leopardus | reverse complement strand
CGAGACTTACCGAAACCCATACATCACAACCCAAGTTTGGACTACAATTACAATGCACAGCCTAGAAGCTGCCAACTGTCCCACCGGTACTTTCTGCTCATCTCTTTGGGTCTTCTAACTGGTGACTCTTAACGGTCCTTAATCTGCAAGTAAGCATCCATAGGGAGGGGGAGGGTGGACCTACGGAGAGACACTAGCTTCTTTTCAGAATTAGACTCAGAAATACAATAAT
>NW_024664131.1:0-1083 GCF_008729295.1 Plectropomus leopardus | reverse complement strand
CACACACACACACACACACACACACACACACAGATCCAAGTTTCTTTGAAAGTGACTTCCCAGTTGCAGATGAATATTCAGCGTTGTCCTTTGCTGTCTGAACATGGTAATTGTTAGAAAGCACACTCTGTCTTTCTTTTGTTCTTTACAGGAAGTCCTTTCCCTCCCAGCATGCAACTCTGGCTGCCTTTGCTGCTGTCTACATCTCAGTAAGTGGTTAATATACCCCTTCTTATGTAGACCTTTAGCTGGTGATGTCATCTAAAATCTTGCTACAGAAACAGAAAACGTAGAAATGTTGTAGGCAGTTGTTGTGGTTACATTTCTAAATAAACAAGAATTAATCACACGTGAATTCAATTCGGTATCACTATCACAGGTGTGGCATCATCTGTTTTAATATCAGCATCCAAAGATGATGATTGTCTGATATGAAACTGTGTGTTTCAGATGTACTTCAACACAGTTCTGACAGACTCGGCCAAGCTGCTGAAGCCTCTCCTGGTCTTCTCTTTCGTCATGCTGGCCATCCTGGCCGGGCTCACCAGGATCATCCAGTTCAGAAACCATCCTGTCGATGTCTACTGTGGATGGTTACTGGGAGCTGCCATCGCCGTCTATCTGGTAACACAGTTAGTCATTTTTCTGAAAGTTTCTTGTATAACTTAAGCTCTCACAAAGAATGACATCCACAAAATACAGCAAAAAACAAAAAGGAAGAAGTGGTGTCATGATGAAAAGACAGAGTCACTAACAATTAATGCCACATTAATGTCCATTTTCAGTCCCGCCAGGATATTGCGATGTTGCAATTGTGACAATTAAGGCATATACCCCATACATGGGGTAGATGGAGAAAGAGATGTAGACAAGACCGGACAAGATGGAACAAAATTGAAAGAAAAAAAAAAGCACAGCAAACATACAAAAATGATCAGGCATGATGGTTTTCTTTATTGTTGTCGATATGCAAACCAGTTATTTTACTCTGCTCTGGATGGTTATTGAGGTCACTCATGTATGTGTTTAGGTGCATGCGTGTCTGCAGCAGAGACAAAAGAGAGGAGAGGCACTGAGCAAATA
>NW_024664130.1:0-286 GCF_008729295.1 Plectropomus leopardus | reverse complement strand
CCTTTTTTTATTCAAGTAAATGTAACGCCGTTACTGAATATCAGAGTAATACATTTTATTACTCGTTACTGCCAAAAGTAATGGTGTTACTCCCAACAATCCTTGAAATACATCATTTTGAATATGCTCCAACCATCTTTGTGTCAAACATGTCCTTTCAGAGGTGAAGAAATGGACTGACTGTGCTTGTTTCTGTGATGCATCTGCTGATGAACCTCCATCTGAACTGCTGTCAAAAGAGGTTAGAATCAAGTCATAATTTAAATGTTAAAGGCATACCTCAAAC
>NW_024664129.1:0-396 GCF_008729295.1 Plectropomus leopardus | reverse complement strand
TTCAAAAATTGAATTTTAATAATATTGATAGCTAGATTAGCTTATCTTATCAATATTATTAAAATTCAATTTTTGAAGCCTACCTGGTTCAAACGAGGGCAAAGCAAGCTCCGGGGTAGTGGCCTCGACAGTGTGGGCCACGGGGAGAGGCCCGTGCACCAGGACCCTCACCCTGAAAAGGGGTGGGTAAAACCCTTCCGGAGGGAGGGGTCCCGATCAGAGCTGGCTCTGCAGAAAGGGCGGGTTAGTATCCCTTTGGAGAAAGGGGTCTTCTTCTCTAAACCTATCCGGCCAGTGCCCTCCTTGTGGTACCTACTGTCTTGACCGCTATCCCTAACCCTAACCCTTATCCTAACCCCAATATCTATCCCTAGCCCTAACCCTAATACTAAACCT
>NW_024664128.1:0-297 GCF_008729295.1 Plectropomus leopardus | reverse complement strand
TTAAGCAAGGCTAGCCACATCCTGTTTGTTTTCTTAAAGGCTGATTTACTCCTTTAACCATTTAAAACCTGAGCAAATTGGCTTTTTTTTTTCAAAAATATGGAATAAAGGCAATAAGCAACTTAACATTAAATGGCCCCAAAAATAGCAAAAAGTAAAGAGTCACACGATTCCAAAATTACATAAAAATTAGCAATAACGAAAATAAGTTAAATGACCTAAGAAAAGACCTGAAAAAAATTGCAAATACAAATATATTCTGCGATATAAATTTATAAATATAAAAATAATAATAAT
>NW_024664127.1:0-252 GCF_008729295.1 Plectropomus leopardus | reverse complement strand
CTGGTTTAATTCCAGTTTCTGCTCTGGATTTTAAACCGTTCAGCAATACAACCAAACATAAACTGGTTCAGAACCTGACATGTTGGTCCTGAACAAACACAACCAAAACAAACAGGTTTTTCTGGAGCTGAGGAGTGAAGCGCGACTCCTGTGTTCTGCTGTATTCTCCTGTGTTCCCCTGTATTATCCTGTATTCTCCTGTATTCTCCTGTGTTCTGCTGTGTTCTCCTGTGTTCTCCTGTGTTCTCCTGT
>NW_024664126.1:0-484 GCF_008729295.1 Plectropomus leopardus | reverse complement strand
GTGGATAGAGCGGCGTCCCATATACAGAGGTTGTATCCTCGCTGCAGCGGCCGCAGGTTCGATTCCAGCCTTTTTGCTGCATGTCGCCCCATCTCTCTTTCTACCCCTTTCACGCTTAAACTGTCCTGTGCATTGAAGGCAATAAAAGCCCCCCAAAAAATAATCTTTAAATCCTAAAACATCCTAAAATGCTAAAAACATGTTGGGGCTGCTGTGACCGGCCCCCGGCCTCACGTCATTTTGAAGAAGTGGCCCCTCAGCGAATCAAACCGAGTATCTGCGGCTGAACGTCTGCACTGTGTCTGTGTTTTCATTCACAAACACAGCAGCTCTGTATTCCAGCTCGGCGTGGTTTCTGCTCATTGAGTTTGCAGAGAAAGTAAATTCATGCTGATGTGATTTAAAAAAATGAAAAGTGGAAAGACAGCACAGGAGATTGAGCATCATCATCATCACCTAAAAGCATCAAAAAGAGATTAAAAAA
>NW_024664125.1:0-559 GCF_008729295.1 Plectropomus leopardus | reverse complement strand
ATACTATCTTAAAAGCATATAAGGTGTAAGCAGTCAAAACAGGGGCGATAACAACACACTGTGTAGAGCAGGCCTATACCTATATACGAAAACAGCCTTTGGCTTTTATTTTCACCCAAACTTCAGAGAAATTTAATGATAGCCTGTTGTTTTTACGTAGCACAAAGCCCTTAGTAGAAATAAAAAGTGTAATTTCACTGTCGATGAGCAACAGACATTAAGTAAAGCAATTAGACGTCCTTAATGTTCTTACCTTCTCTTTGTTCGGTAAAGTCTGAGTTCTGGTAAAAGTGTCTCCTCCGTTTATACTGATCAGCTCTGCATCTACAGGTGGAAACGGTGCAGGGAAAACCACTACGTCACTCTTGAGGGTGTCTGAGCTGAAACACACGTCATACTGCTGAGTAGATTTGGAGTAAGACCAGCTCCCGTCAGGGTGGGTGGTGATCATTGGGGCGCTGTACCTGCTGAAAGTGCCGTCTGTCCTGTGGCATCTGACAGCTATTAAAGTGATGAGGCTGAGCAGAAAGATCACTGACACCGCCACAATGGCGATCAG
>NW_024664124.1:0-906 GCF_008729295.1 Plectropomus leopardus | reverse complement strand
CAAAAATCATGAAATAATGTCGTAGTACAGAATAAAATATGTCATTGTATAGTATGTCGTCAAAAATAATAAAAAACATCATAGTGTAGTATGTTGTCCAAAACCACCAAAAAACGTCATTGTATAGTATGCTGTCAAAAATCATGAAAAAACGTCATAGTATGGTATGTCGTCAAAAGTCACCCAAAAGCATCATAGTAAAGTATGTCGTCCAAAATCGTGAAACTACGTTATAGTATATCGTCCAAAATCATGAAAAAAAGTCATAGTATAGTATGTCGTTAAAAATCACCACAAAAACGTCATAGTATAGTATGTTGTCAAAAGTAATGAAAAAACGTCAAAGTACAGTATGTATACCAAAATAATGAAAAAACATCATAGTATTGTATGTCGTCCAAAATCATGAAAGAATGTCATAGTATAGTATGACGTCCAAAGTTATAAGTTGAAATCATGAATAAACATCACAAGTTGTCCAAAATTATGAAAAAAGCCATAGTGTTGCATGTGATCCAAAACAGTGAAACAGTGTCATAGTACAGTATGTCGTTCATAATCGTGGAAAAATGTCATAGTATACTATGTTGTCCAAAATCATGAAAAACGTCATAGTATAGTATGTCGTCAAAATATGTTAAAAAACGTCATAGTCTAGTTTGTCATTCAAAATCCTGATAAAAGGTCATGGTATAGTATGTCCTCCAAAATTGGAAAAGAAAATTTCATAGTATTGTATGTTGTCCAAAATCATGAAACGTCCTAGTGAAGTATGTCGTCCAAAATTATGAAAAAACATCATAGTATTGTACGTCGTCCAAAATCACCAAAAAACGTCATAGTATAGTATGTCGTCCAAAATCATGAAAAATCGTCATAGTATAGTATGTCGTCAAAAATCATGAA
>NW_024664123.1:0-284 GCF_008729295.1 Plectropomus leopardus | reverse complement strand
AGGTGAGTCACAGCCCCCCCCTTCTTTGTTTGTTTGTTTGTTTGTTTTTACCTCTTCTTGTCGACGTCGTCCTCCAGTCTGATGACTTCCTGCTGCAGGACGCTCAGTCGCTCCTGCAGAGCTGCGTTCTCTGATCGGACCTCCTCCAGCTGAGCCCTGCACACAACAAACACACAAACAACAAACACACAAACAACAAACACGTAAACAAACACATAAACAACAAACACACAAACAACAAACATAAACAACAAACACGTAAACAAACACACAAACACACACAC
>NW_024664122.1:0-270 GCF_008729295.1 Plectropomus leopardus | reverse complement strand
TTAAAAACATCTAACAAAGACTTTAAGTAAACGTGATGGTGACCAAGGTCACTATAGTAATGAAAGAGAGGTCAGAGAGGAGGAATGAAAAGATAGAGTTACTGGAGTTAAAAAGGAAAGAAGAAGAAAGAAAGATGTTATGAGGAGAAAAAGAAGAAAGAGAGAAAGTTAAGAGAAGGAAAATAAGAAATAGACAAGGAAAGAGGAGATAGAAAAAGAGGAGGTAGAGAAGGAAAGGAGGAGATGTAGAGGGAAAGGAGGAGGCAGATC
>NW_024664121.1:0-225 GCF_008729295.1 Plectropomus leopardus | reverse complement strand
ATACCTCGAAAAAATATAAGTAAATATTACTATTACTTTTACTTTATATTTGATTCTTAAAATTATGTAAAAGTTATATATTTATTTGATTTTGTTACGTTGTTGGAATTCAAATAGGGTAAGTTTAATTAAATCATTCTTTTTAAGTTTTAGCAACTTCAGTAAGTTTGCCGTGCTCTTTATCTGTATTCTACTGGCTGCAAACTAGTCAGTCATATTTGTATT
>NW_024664120.1:0-1210 GCF_008729295.1 Plectropomus leopardus | reverse complement strand
TTGAAAGCTCCACTCTTACCACGTCATTAGACGCAAACATACAGTGAAGCAGAAAGCATTTAATTTAACAATGGCTTAATGGCTTTATCATGATATCGTGCAGTTTGCTGTAGCTATGTATGCATGCAGTGCTAGTATTTTGTGTCACGGCAACAACATGAAGCATGCAAACTGTATCAAACATTACCTTTGGTTTTCAGCAAACTGTGATACATCCACCTTTGAAGAGGAGTTTGCCTCCAGGCTTGCTCCATTGTCTGACATTTAGGTTCTTTTTTATTTTTATGCTGATTTCAGGTTTGGATGGCAAATAAACAAAGCTCGCATAATGATTTTGTTAATCTACCAAGTTTACAAAGATAACAGTCCTTAAGCTGCAAGGTGTTCTTTCCTTTTTCCCCACTGAAACACAAAACTTTGAATACATTAATTTGGCACTGAAACACAAAACTTTGAATACATTAATTTGGCAGTACATTCAACCAGCCTCACAACCCAACATGTTCTCCTCCAAGGTTGTCACATATTGCTGCTATGTCAGTGGACTTCCACGACTAAACATTGCACTCTAGGTATCCCCCTGTGTCTGCTGTTGAAGTTCCTTGAACCCGCAACCCTGCTGGGATGGCAGCAAAGGCACATGGTTAGGTTTAGGTAACAAAAGCACGTGGCAACTAATGACACCATCATGGTTTGGCTCTACATTCATTTGTGAAGTGAAAAGCTTGCTGGACTCATCCACCATGCCATCATTCCACTGTATATGGACCTTCCAGCTCCTTACATTACGTCATTACTGCCAGCGTTTCAACCTGATGCCATCCGGCAGCGTATCATGCAACGCGACAGGTTCTGCCTGGCGGTGTTGTAAATTTACAGCTGAGGGCGTATCATATCACGGTGAAGGTGGCTTTTGGTGTTGATATCTTATGCCGAAGTCACTGACAAAGTGGCAGTATTTGACCACTTCAGAATGACAAAGATCTATACAACCGCAAAGGTTGGTTATGATGGTGAACTGATGTCGGGGCGAGGACAACAAGTATGCAAATGAGCATCCCTGAGATGGTTTTCTGGCAATTTGTGCAGAAATTCTTAGGTTCTTCAAATCAATTATTATTAGCTATCATTAGCTTATTATCAGCTGTCCACGATGCTGCTCTCAGACGATCTTTCAGGCAAAGACAGTGAATGTGGAGGTCCTGGGCTG
>NW_024664119.1:0-317 GCF_008729295.1 Plectropomus leopardus | reverse complement strand
CATGAAGGCAGCATATAAGAGCCAAAACATAGACAGTGAAACAAAGATGGCCGATAATAAATAAAAACAATGTATGGACACCACGGCGGGTGTAACAAGCTTTGTTAAGCCACATGAATGCAATAACTTAACATAACCAAAACGAACAGTAGAATAAAATATCACCAAAGTAGACACAACAGACAGAGATTCATACAGATTAGGAAAGACGATGCTAACTTTATCTGGAGAGTAAATTTGGTGCTCACCTGTTTGAACTTGATTCTTAGGGTCTTGTACTCTGCGAAGTCCTCCTCTAACTGCTCCTTCACTCTCAG
>NW_024664118.1:0-883 GCF_008729295.1 Plectropomus leopardus | reverse complement strand
CATTGCTACACAGTATATCACTTGAGGGTGAGTCACCTCGATCAAAGACCTCTACAGGATCAAAAGTGATTACACCATTGGGCTTGACCTTTGACTTCTTCTTAGATTGTTGGTCATGCAGAAAGTTAAGCTCAGCATTATTAACATGACTGAAAGAAAGCTGGTCCATGTGTGACATGATAGTTCTTAAATTCATACAAATCAAAATTGTTTTTAGTCAACCTATTAGAAGAGAAGTTGAGGTTTGCCAGACAAAAGCTGAAACTATAATGTAGTAGGTTACAAACATCAATATGAAGTTGGAGAAATTCACTCTTAATTTTTTGGAAATCAACAGAAGATTTAAACTCACTCATACAGTAATCAGATGTTTCAAAAGAGACTTGTTTCAGTAAAGGAATACATTTGATGTCAGGGTCATGATTATATAAAATGATATTCGATATTGTGGGGTCTTGAAATTCACTTTTTGGTTGTTGAAGAGAATAATAAAAATAATCTTTTAAATGTTCATTTGCTAAATCATATGGCCCATAGACAATATCAGATTGCATGGTTGGTGATAATAGCATGGTGGTTTGATAGAAGGAAAAGAAACATGGTTAAGAAGTAGTCACGTTATATACAGTATTGAGTCCTGTTAACCCACCCTCAGTGATGTGAGGCTTCTGTCGTCTGGGGCTTTCGTGGTTTAACAACCAGTCTGTCATAGTTCATGACAGCATCATGTCCTTGTTCTCTGGCCTGTTTCATTGCTGGGATGAGGTCTGCTCTCTTCTTCTGTAGCAGGTCGGAGAAGTCCTCATTTACATATATTGTAGTGTTCTTAAGGTGAGTTCTCACTTGGCTAGGATGAGTTCTTTGTCTTTATACCTTAAGAGTT
>NW_024664117.1:0-538 GCF_008729295.1 Plectropomus leopardus | reverse complement strand
CTTCCTTCCAAATCTTAATCTGTTAATCTGTGCATCTGCAATATGTATTCAACAGTTGTCTTTATTTCATTTACCTGTCTCTCCTGACTGAAATACCTTTTTTGTAATGCCTGGTGTGTTATGCAGCATTGTTATATGGTTTGTTTGGTTAAATATTGTTTTGTATTTTTGTATTTACTTTTATTTTTACTTGAAACGGTGTACGTCCTACAAATTTCAGAAAATACTCTGATAATAAAGGGCGATCAGTTATTGGGATACTTATTCATCAGTCACTAGTCTTTAGCACAAGTGAACAAAACATTTAATTTGAGATATTTGTTTTTTTTATTTGGTTTTAGTGCTTTCCTTTTTTTTTAAACCTCTTCCTATGTAGGTATCAAATTCTGTTTATCGATCAATTATGTTTGTGAGCAGCTGTGGACCCTCCCCTAACCCAAACTTCCTGCTGTCAGATGATCCCACTTCCAGCTTCTTCTCAGCTGTTGTCTCAGTGACCCCATACAAATTAGGCCTGTATTTATCTTATCATACTCTT
>NW_024664116.1:0-738 GCF_008729295.1 Plectropomus leopardus | reverse complement strand
TTTTTGGAACTTGTTTTCAACATATTACACTATAAAAGTCCAAAAGATTGTATACAGAACTTTTTTTGACATTTGGAGTGATGACTTTTTTGACAATTTTTTTGACATACTATATAGTATGACTTTTTTCGACAAAATTTGCAAGGCTGTAAAACATTTAAAATATTGAGTTTTTGGACCATTTTTTCGACATGCTACACTATGAACATGTTAAACATTCTATGTTATGACTTTCTTTGACATTTGGAGCAATGATGTTTTTGATCATTTTTCGACATGCTATAGTATGGCATTTTTTCGACAAATTTCGTGAGGCTCTGAAACATTTAATATACTGACTTTTTGGAACTTGTTTTCAACATGTTACACTATAAACATGTTAAACATGCAATAATATGACTTTTTTTGACATTTGGAAGGATGACGTTTTTGACCATTTTTTGACATGCTATAGTATGGCTTTTTCAACAAAATTTGCAAGGCTGTAAAACATTTAAAATCTTGACTTTTTGGACCGCTTTATCGACATTCTACACTATAAACGTGTTAAACATGCTATAATATGACTTTTTTTGACATTTGGAGTGATGACTTTTTTGTCAATTTTTCGACATGCTATAGTATGGCATTTTATGACAAATTTTGTGAGGCTGAAAAACATTAAAAATGCTGAGTTTTTTGGCCATTTTTTGACATGCTACACTATAAACGTGTTAAATATGTTATAATATGACTTTT
>NW_024664115.1:0-385 GCF_008729295.1 Plectropomus leopardus | reverse complement strand
AAATGGGAATGGGAATTCAAAAAAGAAATGTACACATGGGTTACAAAGGCTGAGACAAGAATTTCCAATTTTGGCACAGTTGCTGTGAAATCGGAGAAATCTGACATCAGAGAACTCCTCTCTAATTTGAAAACTGAATTATGCACAGAGCTTTCTAAATGGGAGAAAAAGGTTCTTGACAATTTGACACAGTACTTCAAGCAAACGGAGGGTCATGTCTATCTAGTTGAAAGGTACAGACAAGACTTTGCAAACAGTGCAAAGAGCCTTCGACAAGAAATGGAGAGCTCTGTTTTTAATCAACTCACAGCAGCAGCTGACATCAGACAGGGAATGAGAGAACTTGATAGAATCAAGGAGAACCACACAAAGGAGTTAGAGGGGA
>NW_024664114.1:0-466 GCF_008729295.1 Plectropomus leopardus | reverse complement strand
GCTTCCTGGCTCTAGGTACCTGTCTGTCTGCCCACCTGTCTGTCTGCAGTGGGTCTTCAGCTTCCTGGCTCTAGGTACCTGTCTGTCTGCCCACCTGTCTGTCTGCCCAACTGTCTGTCTGCAGTGGGTCTTCAGCTTCCTGGCTCTAGGTACCTGTCTGTCTGCCCACCTGTCTGTCTGCCCAACTGTCTGTCTGCAGTGGGTCTTCATTGTCTGGGCTTTAGGTGCCTGTCTCCCTCTGACCACCTGTCTGTCTGCTCACCTGTCTATCTGCAGTGGGTCTTCAGCTTCCTGGCTCTAGGTACCTGTCTGTCTGCCCACCTGTCTGTCTGCCCACCTGTCTGTCTGCAGTGGGTCTTCAGCTTCCTGGCTCTAGTTACCTGTCTGTCTGCCCACCTGTCTGTCTGCAGTGGGTCTTCAGCGTCCGGGCTCTAGGTACCTGTCTGTCTGCTCACCTGTCTGTCTG
>NW_024664113.1:0-249 GCF_008729295.1 Plectropomus leopardus | reverse complement strand
CCCAGCTAATTATCAGGACATTTATTTCTCACCTTTTACTTTTTTTTCTATAACTTATAGGATAGATTTCTTGCCAAATTGCTTATTATCTTTTTTCTTTTTTTTATTATTTTTGTTTCTGAGAGAAATCGAACAAATTTTTCAGGTTTCAGAGGTTTAAAGGCATAAGAAAGAAAACGGATGTCAAACCAAGTGGTAAAGCGTTAAATGGACCTCTATGAAAGGCCTAAAGAAATAAACAACAACAAA
>NW_024664112.1:0-235 GCF_008729295.1 Plectropomus leopardus | reverse complement strand
TAACTACATATCAAAGGTCCTTGTATTCTACTTGTTTATTTCTTTTTATGCTACCAGTATTTAAAAAAGGCAAGACACTGCTTAAAACAAAAATAAGAAGGAAATGCAATTCTTTTTGGCCTAAATTCAAATGAATATGGTTGTTTGTTAGTATACACTTACTCATTAAACCCTTAGGGACTGTTTAATGCATTTTATGCTATTTCTATTCTTAGTTCTATTTTTTGCATGTGGT
>NW_024664111.1:0-202 GCF_008729295.1 Plectropomus leopardus | reverse complement strand
CAGAGCCAGGTCTGATCGGGACCCCTCCCTCCGGAAGGGTTTTACCCCCCCCTTTTCAGGGTGAGGGTCCTGGTGCACGGGCCTCTCCCCGTGGCCCACACTGTCGAGGCCACTCCCCCGGAGCTTGCTTTGCCCTCGTTTGAACCAGGTAGGCTTCAAAAATTGAATTTTAATAATATTGATAGCTAGATTAGCTTATCTT
>NW_024664110.1:0-260 GCF_008729295.1 Plectropomus leopardus | reverse complement strand
GCCACCGGCGGGCCGACTTGTGATTTTATTAGCTTCGACACAAACTCTGTCAGATTGGACCCCTCTGATTCCTCTGGTTGTTCCGGTGCGAGCGTGCTTCTAGCTCGGTTAGCTTTGCCTGCAGAGCCTCCTGGTTCTCTAGTGCCTGGGTAAGAGCATCCTTAGCCGCCGTATTCCGTTCTTCAATGTCGCTTATGCGCTGTTCAGCCTCCACCACTCTCACTGTAGTAGCCTGTAGCTCACTTGCAGCTTCTTGAAGC
>NW_024664109.1:0-1338 GCF_008729295.1 Plectropomus leopardus | reverse complement strand
ATATAACTCGAGAGCTGGTGGAAGACGGAGCAAAACAGCATCACAGATAAGATTTCGTCAACACGCTGCTGGTAGAATCAAGGCATAAGAGATCACCCAAATCAGTAGGAATTATCATCTGGGGATTGTCTGTACAGATTTTATATGAATTGATTAAGCAATTGCTGGGGGTGTGTCAAGCTGGACCAGCTGACAGATTTTACCAACATTGCTGGCCTTTTAACCATGTCTCTGGCACAGCTAACTTAAAAGTAAACACTTTGAGTGAAACAGTTGAAGTTTCTCTTAATTAAATATGCATTAAAGCTAAATATATTTCTCCCTGCTGGTGTAAAACAGTCACAACCTTTGTTGTTATGAGCTAGTTGATCCCTCAAGCGTGCTATCACCTCCATGTGAACACAACAGGCTGAGCAGAGTTTAAATAGTGTATGATGCAGGAGTGGGACTAGACTCCACTGAAATTAGTTTGGGGATGCCTAACAGCTGCATTTTACATCAGGATCATTGAAGGCTAGATGAAGCTTAACAGTTGTTCATACATTTGAGCAGTGTATTATTTATAGAGGCCTACAGAGGAAACAGAATCAGTGGATGAGAGGGCTTTTACCCTGCAGCGCTAAATGAAATGTCAGCTTCTGTAACTCCAACAATCTGTCTGTATCAGTCCTCGGTCTAACATTAAATAAAGACACATTTAGCAAATGAATCATTTATTGTCTACAGTGTGTCACATCATGCACACATCAGCGCTCAAAGTCACTCTTTTTTTCCCAAGAAATTGAAAGTAAACAGAATCGAATGTGTGTCTGTGCAGCAACCTTAGATTTGATTCGCCTCACCAAAGAGGATAAATGATAAAGCAGCAAACATGGTGGTCCAGGTCATCTCATTTAAAGATTGGTGCCATAGATGAACACAGCTGAGTCGCCATGACCTCATCTGAACTGAGGGAATTTGGGCTCAATCTTTAACTGAAACATTTTCACTTGAGTTTTCACTAGATTGACTTCGATCATTCTAGTGGAAATTCAACAAAATAGCAATGGCATGCTCCGTCCATATTAAATACCAGTTATGTGTCTAGAATAAATTAGATATCAGAAAAAGGTCTGAGCTAGAGTGAGATTATGAGCCCTAAAGCTAGCTGACAGCTGTAGAATACACTCACAAACCAGAGAATTACACAAAATGATTAATACTTATAGCTCTTTGACTGTGATGTTTGATGTGCCAATCCATCTAGTAGATGTCAAGATATTGCACAGGATATGTGGACATTTCTCACCTGCTAGTGGTGCTCAACCTGTTCTCATTTCGAAGTCATCAAATACCAGC
>NW_024664108.1:0-295 GCF_008729295.1 Plectropomus leopardus | reverse complement strand
AAATATGACGTGTTGTACATTAATCATGTGAAATGATGTTTATACCATCACAAAACCCTTATTCAGTACACACTGAATAGATTTTGACTATTGATAAAAGTTAAAAAAAAACAACCAAAAATTGCATCAACTTGTTACATATAGGTGTATATATTTTAGGTTTTCTCAAATGAAAATGTTAAGCTTGAACAACCTTAAAATGTCAAGAGTTAAATCAAAAAATTTGCATTACAGCAATGCATATTTTTGCCTTAAACAGTGACACACTTCTTTATTTCCACATATAAACATTAAG
>NW_024664107.1:0-209 GCF_008729295.1 Plectropomus leopardus | reverse complement strand
AAAATTGTATATACACATTACTAGATCTCAAGAAAACCGAAACAACTACAACTACTAAAACAACTAAAGAAATATAAAACAGCCAACAATACAAAAACTGCAGAACTAGGATCAAAATAGGATTCACTTTCAAGTAAAATAAAAAAATAATGCTGAGAGATTTGGATTGGATTGTCTGCTGTGTACGACCTTTAAAGTCTTCTGTTGTA
>NW_024664106.1:0-209 GCF_008729295.1 Plectropomus leopardus | reverse complement strand
AACTGAAGGCTCATAAATCTAACAATATATCTATAACACCATGTGATTGCTTACTTAATAATGCAGAGCACCACTGAATCAAATGTTTAACACCTTAGAGAGATGAACAACAATTTTTTCACAAACAAATGAATATTTAACCTCCTTTAGGGATGCATTTCACTCCATAAATGTGCTGGTAATTTTACATGTCAGTGTCATCTTTCCTA
>NW_024664105.1:0-236 GCF_008729295.1 Plectropomus leopardus | reverse complement strand
GGCCTGGTAAACGCTAGATCGCTAGCGAATAAAACTTTTGTTCTTCAAGATTTCTTCACGTCCCGAGGATTGGACTTTCTCTGTGTGACTGAGACCTGGCTGAGTGTTGGTGAGTCCAGCGCTTTCACTGAACTTTTACCCCAGAACTGCTGCTATTTTAACTCCCCGCGGACGTCGGGCCGAGGTGGAAGGAACTGCCACTGTTTTTAAGAATCACTATAAATGTAAGCAGCTAT
>NW_024664104.1:0-469 GCF_008729295.1 Plectropomus leopardus | reverse complement strand
GCTACAAGTCTGCCAGCAGGTTGTGAATGCATCTCGGTAGAGGAAGCGTTTGCAGTTTAAGGGTGGTATGACTTACTGTGGACCTTTTTTTCACCGCCGGGGCAGAGCAGAGACAGAGCCGAGACAGAGCAGAGACAGAGCAGGGACAGAGCCGGGGCAGAGCAGAGACAGAGCCGAGACAGAGCAGAGACAGAGCAGGGACAGAGCCGGGGCAGAGCAGAGACAGAGCCGAGACAGAGCCGAGACAGAGCAGGGACAGAGCAGAGACAGAGCAGAGACAGAGCCGAGACAGAGCCGAGACAGAGCAGGGACAGAGCCGGGGCAGAGCAGAGACAGAGCTGAGACAGAGCTGAGACAGAGCAGGGACAGAGCAGGGACAGAGCAGGGACAGAGCCGGGGCAGAGCAGAGACAGAGCAGAGACAGAGCCGAGACAGAGCAGGGACAGAGCAGGGACAGAGCAGGGACAGA
>NW_024664103.1:0-454 GCF_008729295.1 Plectropomus leopardus | reverse complement strand
ATTTACTATAACTATAATAATTATATTATTATCATCATCATTATTCTTGTCATTAATAAGCCATTACTGAAAGCACACAGATTTCCATTGCATAATCAATTCATTTTATGTAAATAATTGTTACGTTTTTCAGTATATACTACTACCACCACTAGTAATACTACTGCTACTACTACTACTACTACAACAGCAACTACTACTACTGTTTTCAGGCAACCTCTAGCTCATCTGGTAGAGTGTGCGCCCCATATGGCTGAGGCCTCTGCAGCGGCCTGGGTTCGGGTCCGACCTGTGGCCCTTTGTTAGTGTCATTACCCCTTCTCTCTCCTACATTTTCTGTATATCTCTGAAATGCCCCAAATAATAATCTAAATTAAAAAGTATTTGTTTTCAAAATATACTACTATTGCAACTACTAATACGAATATAACTGCTAGTAATAACAATCATAATA
>NW_024664102.1:0-336 GCF_008729295.1 Plectropomus leopardus | reverse complement strand
GTGTGTGTGTGTGTGTGTGTACTTTGCCCAAATGTTTATTATAACATAAAACCTGATTTTCGGTCCAGTGAAAACTGCAGATTATCGACGTCAAATGTGAAAAAAACAGCCCTTTTTAGAGTGAGACACGTGAAGACAATGAACACGATACATTTTCATAAAAGTGTTTTCAGTTTCCCAGCAGAGGAGAATAATCTGCAGTTTGTGGACGGTTCTCGGGGTTTTATGATTTTGTTTTTAGATTCCCTTCAAAACGAGTTTAAGAAAAGGAATTTATTTCATGAAAAAATAGATGTTAACAATATTTTGAGATTTCACTCTGTAGTGTCAAAAAAA
>NW_024664101.1:0-325 GCF_008729295.1 Plectropomus leopardus | reverse complement strand
CTTTACATTTAAATATGTCTTTCACTGTAGCCCAAATAACAGACTGATTTCCCCACGATGCACCACAGGAAGTCATTCCCACCTGTGGCCATCAAAGTGTATAACTCCTACCTTAGAGTGTATGACGCTGAATCAATAGACTGGCACTTGGACTTAATTCACCCATCTTCAAATATAACTCCATAATTTATTATATTTTAATTATGAAATAGGTTTTTTGATGTGCAATAATTATACACTGTCTTAAGTGTAATGTTTGGTGCAATAATTCAACTACACCAATCCTCTGTGCAATTATTCAAATGTGCAATAGTCTTTCAACTCT
>NW_024664100.1:0-291 GCF_008729295.1 Plectropomus leopardus | reverse complement strand
AATTTCTTACAGTTTGTGGTACATTTTCTTTTTTTTTTTTTTTTTTTTTTTTTCCCAAGTTGCTCATTACCTTTTTTTCCATGTTTTTAAAAGAAGTTGCATCAATTAGCTCAGGGTCAATATTAAACTCTTGTGAAATTTATTTTTTCCTAGGATGACATAATGACTCATGAAGATTTGCTTAAATCTGGATTAGAAAGCCACTTCTCAGCTGAGTGCATAACCTGCAGACGTTTTGAAATTATTTTTATTTTAAGGTAAACCACCTTGGCGTGGGCGCGTGGCTAAGCA
>NW_024664099.1:0-249 GCF_008729295.1 Plectropomus leopardus | reverse complement strand
TGGAGACGGTTTGTCAGCTTCGTCTCGACAGGTGGGTGAAAACGATCACGTGTCTCTCTCCCGTCTCTCTCTCGTCTCTTTCTAGTCCCTCTCCCGTCTCTCTCCTGTCCCTCTCCTGTCTCTCTCCCGTCTCTCTCCTGTCCCTCTCCTGTCTCTCTCCCGTCTCTCTCCTGTCCCTCTCCTGTCTCTCCCGTCTCTCTCCTGTCCCTCTCCTGTGTCTCTCCCGTCTCTCTCCTGTCCCTCTCCTGT
>NW_024664098.1:0-1693 GCF_008729295.1 Plectropomus leopardus | reverse complement strand
TATTTATTTATTTATTTTTTCTTTTCCTCTTTTTTACTTACTCATTTTCTTCCTGCTTCCACCGTTAATACTGTTGCAAATACTTGCAGCTGTCATTATTGTAGTTAGCACTGTTGTCATCGTTTTCATTGTCGTAGTTGTTGCTGCTGTTTTTGTTGTCTCTTGTGTCTTCCCCTCCCCTCTGTGTCCCCCAACCTCTCTCTTTTTTCTCTCCCTATCCACTCAAATGTTGTGCTGTCCAGTAGCCTTGCCAATAAATCTCAGTGCAGACTGCAACAGGAAGAAGTATTTCAGACTCCTCCTTTGCAGAGCAAATCTGTTATGGCGCCTCAAGGCATCCAGACCTCTCATACTGCATGCCTAAGCTGCCAAACAGGACAGGTTAAAAAAAAAAAAAGTTATTAAAATTATACCACACGTGGAGGATTTACAACCACCAGTAACAATGGACACTGAACCCCTATATACTAATGTCCCTTTCAACTCTGTTACTAGAACGAGAACTGTTTTAGAAACATACATTTGGCACCCTAGCCCCTAAGGGTTTGAGATAGAATTTGACATCCAGCCGTTTCTATAAAAATGTGTGTATTTTAATGTATGAGTAATGGTATCTAAGCGCTCTGGTATGTTTGTGTTTTCTCTGCTGTTATTTATGGTGTCTACATTCTCCCTATATTTAATCTATTATATCTCATAATACATTCCTGATTTTAACAGAAAAAAGGTTTAAAATGCCCTTTGACATCTTCTGGTCATTCTGCTGGTGTGTGTGTATGCTTTAGTGTAGGGGCGCTATAAGACCAGCATCAAACCAACAGCCAAAGAATGAAAGGGTATATTCAACTGTCTGTGTGTACTTACCACTAAAGTCAAAGAAGTAGGAGAGTCTGTTAGCCAACATGGCACGCTGGCAGCCAGTCATGCTGTAGCCCAGAAGCTCCTCTGGATCTCTGCTGAATGCCTCGCCAGCCTCCGAGCCACTCACTCCAATGTAGACACCTGTTTTACTGCCGCGCAGTGTGGCCGGGT
Source organism: Plectropomus leopardus (assembly GCF_008729295.1). Taxonomy (NCBI): domain Eukaryota; kingdom Metazoa; phylum Chordata; class Actinopteri; order Perciformes; family Serranidae; genus Plectropomus; species Plectropomus leopardus. The sequence continues at coordinate 661 of NW_024664098.1, read as the reverse complement.
TCAGACCTGCACAGCAACACTTCATTGTTTTTAAACCATTCACTCAGTATGTCATCAGGTAGATTCACTGAAACATTTTAAACTAAACCAAAAGTTTTGAAAAGTTCACTGATAAAATATTTTTTTTAAAAAAACACACACACACTCATACTGAAGTATGAGTGTGTGAGTTTTTTCTTCAGCGAATGTCGACTACATTGATTTCCCACCATTTCTACCCACTCTTACTTATACTCCCCCCATCAATCTTCATTGTTTAAGCTTTTATGAAGCATACTGTTTCCTCACCTCCATCCACAATAGACTCATAGGCAATCTCAAGCATAAGACGGAGCTGTGGGTCCATGGTGTTGGCTTGTTTTGGGTGGACTCCAAAAAAAGCTGCATCGAAGTGGCTGATGTCCTTCAGTTTACCGTTCCTCTTTGGAAGACCATACAGACCTATAACAGAGCAAAAGTAAAAAAGTTCAAAAGAAATCCTCATGCAGGAAGTGGCTGTGTGCACATGCAAGTACAGTTAATGCAGAGTTTAATCTTACATAAATAATCCAAAGAAGGAAGCAATATTCTTTTCCATGTCAGTTATTAAATACTACAAGCACAGCTACAATGTCAGCGTTGAATTGTGTGTGCAGTAGAGTGTGGATACCTGATCCAAACC
>NW_024664097.1:0-322 GCF_008729295.1 Plectropomus leopardus | reverse complement strand
ATGTGTTGGACCTGTCTGTTCCACGCCACACAGCTGATGTCCTCCACGGGCTTCAAGACAAAAACGCACAACCTCTTTCTGTCATTTTACATCCATTAAAGTCATCCAGACTGTTAAAAAAATATTATTTACATGTAGGGGTGATAGCGATTAAAACAAAAAAACTGCCAATTACATTTTGACAGCAGACTCTTCAAAAGACAACATAACATCATGCAACACTGTTTTTGTCTCTGTCTCAATCAATTAAAACATGACAGCTACTTTTTGCACTATTTCCACCTTAAGTTTTTCTGTATATACAAAATATATTTTTCCATAA
>NW_024664096.1:0-334 GCF_008729295.1 Plectropomus leopardus | reverse complement strand
GACCTGTGTGACCTGTGACCTCTGACCTGTGTGACCTCTGACCTCTGTGACCTCTGACCCATGACCTCTGACCTGTGTGACCTGTGACCTCTGGGACCTGTGATCTCTGTGACCTGTGTGACCTCTAACCCTAACCCTAACCCTGACCTGTGTGACCTCTGACCTGTGTGACCTGTGACCTCTGGTACCTGTGACCTCTGACCTGTGTGACCTGTGACCTCTGGGACCTGTGATCTCTGTGACCTGTGTGAGCTCTGTGACTTGTGTGACCTCTAACCCTAACCCTAACCTGTGTGACCTCTGACCTGTGTGACCTGTGACCTCTGGTACCTGT
>NW_024664095.1:0-223 GCF_008729295.1 Plectropomus leopardus | reverse complement strand
CTGTTTGAATGTGTTTAATCTGTTTAATCTGTTTAATCTGTTTGAATCTGTTTAATCTGTTTGAATGTGTTTAATCTGTTTGAATGTGTTTAATCTGTTTGAATGTGTTTAATCTGTTTGAATGTGTTTAATCTGTTTAATCTGTTTAATCTGTTTAATCTGTTTGAATCTGTTTGAATCTGTTTGAATCTGTTTAATCTGTTTGAATGTGTTTAATCTGTTT
>NW_024664094.1:0-981 GCF_008729295.1 Plectropomus leopardus | reverse complement strand
CATTGAATAACCTCACTACTTTAGCAAAGCTAAATTCACTTTCCTGGGGAAGTATCAGCATTTACGCTGACAATCCCCAAATGAGTTAACTGTAGACCTCAATGGTCAGCCTGTAGGTGAGGGGTTAGGGTTATAATGCCATTAAATACTGTGGGCTCCAAACACTATCAGGGCACTGTGCTGGCTCTCTACTACAACTGCTGCTCTGCCATGTCCCATCCCCCGATGAGCCACGTTCCTGTAACGACCCTGCTTTTGTTCTGGCCCTCGCTCTTACCTGTGCCGACTTTCCCCAAATGATACACAGTAAAGTGTGGTGATGCTAAAGCAATTATTTGTCTCCTAAGACAGACATATTTAAAAAGTACAGTCACAATATATGTTGCCAAAGTGCACGGTGATATATTTACACCCTTCTTCTGTCTGAATGAAGGGAATCCCCTAACCTACAGGCTGACCATTTAGGGCTCCAGTGCTTGTCTACAATTTAATTCAACATTACTACTTGTTTAATCAGAGTTATTTCGGTGTCCTGCCAGAGATCATGTTACTGCTCATGTCCCAGCTCCCAATGGGCCACATTCTTTGTTTCAGTTAACGACCATCCTTTTGTTCGGGTTGATGGCTCTGTGCTGCTGTGTGAGTGTGTGTGAAAAGCCTTCATACCATGCTTTCACGCTCAAGTATTTTTTGCTTTCATCACAGTCCCCTGTAATATTTCTTTTGATTTTAGTTTCACACAGTTTAGTTTCATTCACTTGATTAACCATTTCCAAATATGTTTTTCCTTATTGAAAGACTGACTGAGGAGCTGGAGCGTCATCACCTGATTGTGACTGGAGCTCCTCAACCACTGCCCAGTGCAAATGCACTCTCATATTCCATCCCAGAATATTTCTTTACTCCACTGAATAGCCTCACTACTTCAGCTAAACCAAATTCTCTTATTTGGGGAAGCCTCAGCACATATGCTAGACATCA
>NW_024664093.1:0-232 GCF_008729295.1 Plectropomus leopardus | reverse complement strand
ATCGGGACTGTTTCCCTGGGTCCCGATGCCACTGGAGGTCTCCTGAACCAGCGACAGGGCGATCGGACCCTGGCTGACTTTGCTATTGACTTCCGGACCCGAGCCCGGCAGAGTGACTGGAATTCGGCGGCCCAATGTGACGCATTCCTCAACGGGTTAGCTCCTTACATAAAGGATGAGCTGAGTTCGTTTGATCTTCCCCACTCCCTGGATGGCCTCATTGAACTGACAA
>NW_024664092.1:0-202 GCF_008729295.1 Plectropomus leopardus | reverse complement strand
CATTGTGTGTCCCTGTGTGTCCCTGTGTGTCATTGTGTGTCCCTGTGATTCATTGTGTGTCCCTGTGTGTCCCTGTGTGTTCCTGTGTGTCCCTGTGTGTCCCTGTGTGTCCCCTCTCTAAATTCAGAGGTTTTGGTGGGTCAGTGAACGCAGCACAGTTCTTCATCAGCAGCACTTAATTCCTTAATAATAATTGATCAGC
>NW_024664091.1:0-300 GCF_008729295.1 Plectropomus leopardus | reverse complement strand
TTTTCTGCAAGTCTCTTTTTTATCTGACAAAAGCGCTCGTCCTGCAGTTTGTTGAAGAAGCGACCAAAGAAGAATCCCCTGAAAGTGCATCGCTAACATCAGTCTGCAAACTAGACAACTAATTAGCTCCTCAGCTGCAGCACATCAAACAGCAAGCAAACAAACCCAATGTCCACACCTGTAACCATGGTAACACAAGTCCCACACAACAAATACGTTAACAGATTTACCCTAAAAATGCCTATAGATAAAAATAAAAAATGCATGGCAAAAACTTGACTAAAATGTCAGAAAATCTAA
>NW_024664090.1:0-213 GCF_008729295.1 Plectropomus leopardus | reverse complement strand
CATTAGTGAGACCGAACGGCATCACTAGATACTCATAATGTCCAGTAGGGGTGTTGAAGGCCGTTTTCCACTCATCCCCCTCTCTGATGCGGGCCAGGTGGTAGGCGTGATGAAGGTCCAGCTGAGTGAAGACGGTGGCCCCTTGTAACAGTTCAAACGCAGAGGGGATGAGGGGGAGAGGGTAACGGTTCTTCAGGGTAATGTCATTCAGCC
>NW_024664089.1:0-288 GCF_008729295.1 Plectropomus leopardus | reverse complement strand
CACGAAGAAATCTGAGACAGCCAGAGAGAGCAGGAGCAGGTTGGTGGGGCTGTGAAGCTGCCTGGAGAGGAAGACCAGCAATACATTTATCAATATTTATGACATCAATTATCGTCAGATAAAAAGCAGATAGAGCAAAGACTAACATCTTTTTCCTCACAGTTTGATACCAAGAAATACTTGTTATTACTATCTACCAGTCTCATTCTTTAATGAAATATTCAGCTACTTGAAGTGGGAGATAGAGATGATGACCAGCAGGTTAAGAGCTGCAGTGAGCAGAGAGAT
>NW_024664088.1:0-354 GCF_008729295.1 Plectropomus leopardus | reverse complement strand
TGGTCTATCTATCCAAGAGATATTTATATTGTATAATTTACTTTTTTTGTTTTTTCATTGGTTATCAAGGAGTATTGACAAAAGTATAATTAACAGTCAGTTAACAAATTATTAATGATGCCTATAATACAGTATTGCCAGCTTCAGAAAGATGATACTGACACGTAAAATTATCACATTTATGGAGTAAGATGCATCCCTAAAAGAGGCTGAGTATTCATATGTGTGGAAAAAAATGTTATTCATCTCTGTATGATCTATGTACATTTGATTCAGTGGCTTTGTGCATTCTTTAGAAAGCAATCTATCTTTATTACATTCACACACAGTTTTATAGATATATTTTTATATTTA
>NW_024664087.1:0-1239 GCF_008729295.1 Plectropomus leopardus | reverse complement strand
GTGTGTGTGTGTGTGTGTGTGTGTGTATGTATATATATATATATATACACATACATATATATCCCTGCAGTTCAGCTGTGTGTACTAAACAGTCTAACAGCAGTTAGCAGGTCGGACTTCCTGCAGCGTTCAGCCCTGTTAAACCCGTGTTAACCTGTGAAAGCATGCTCGCTGGGTGGAACATTACTGAAAGCAAGGTATAATGTTAGCCAGGACCCAAAATGATGCGATTCTGAATTTGATCACATCATTGTGCATTGGCACTAAATACTAGGCCTGGCTGCACCGCACCCTTCCCGCCCCCTGACACTCGGCCAGTCACAGTCAACATTTACAACATTTACAACATGTGTCTCGCCCAGAGTGAATCTCCTTTCTTTTGATCCATTCTCACACAGTTTATCATGACTCATGTGCCTTTTGTTTTTACTTAGTAAGGGATGTGATGTGATTTGAAATGTAGCAAACTACGATACTCATACTCAAGTTTTTCAGGAAAGGTCTGTCTGTCCATTTAAAACTTAAATGACCAATTTAAGAAAAAAAAAAAAACCCAAAACGTAAAAAATGTTCAAGTACACAAAAATGACTTTGTAACAGCAACAAGAGTGAATTCAACTCTGCATACATGATGTACCGACTGACTTAAGGCCAATTTAATTAAGTACAGTGTTTTTCACTTTAACCCTTTGAAACCTGGATTGACATCAGTTTTCTTCTGCTGCATTCAGAACCGTTTTTAAAAGCATTAAAATTGTTTAAAACGGAGCAAATTGGTTTGATTTCTTTCAAAAATACTGATATAAAGGCAATGGGCAACTTGGCAAGAAATGTCCCAAAAATTGCAAGCAATTTGCAAAAGTTGACAAGACAATTATCTGAAAATTTGCTTAAAAAAAACAAGAGAGAAAGAGACTATTACTATTACTATTCTATTACTATTATCTACTATTCCATGTGGTTTTATTGATTAACATTTGTAATTAACTAATAGCGAATGCATCTTATTAACCACTGTTTATATTGTATTTATTTATTATTGTGTAATGTTCAAATGTTTATATTCATATACTATACGTACTGTGAATGTGTATGGATTTATTTGTGTTACATGGTATGCTTTGCCACATGCATATAAAGGAAAATTGTGATAAAATGTCCAGACAACTATATTTAAAATTATTTTGTTAAAACATAACATAATCATATTTATGATAAGATGAGATGAGATTTTTTTTT
>NW_024664086.1:0-388 GCF_008729295.1 Plectropomus leopardus | reverse complement strand
CTTTTGAAAGACACTGAGAGACTTTAACAACCGTTATGTTAATTGTGTCCTCTTTGGATCTTTGATCAATCGGCCAAGTAGGAGGTGTCAACACTTTAGTTATTTAATCTTTATTTGTGAATCTAACAAATTTATTTTAAGAGTTTGCACTCTGTTTTTATTTTGAAAAAGTCCGCATGACTTCCGGTGTTATCATTTATGGCAGTTGTATTGGGTATTCTGACAGAAGCACACGGCCCATTGGTAAGCTGTAGCTAAAGAAACAGCCTGCTAACAATGTGTAACATGTAAATATATTGTGTTGGCATTTATTTCATTGCTAGGCAGTCGTAGAAGAGTGATATGAGACTGTTGAGTGTGAGATAATGTGGTTGACTACTCCCGATTA
>NW_024664085.1:0-850 GCF_008729295.1 Plectropomus leopardus | reverse complement strand
TCAGGTCGGAGCTGTCAGGACAGAGCTGTCAGGGTGGAGCTGTCAGGATAGAGCTGTCAGGTCAGAGCTATCAGGATAGAGCTGTCAGGGTAGAGCTATCAGGGTGGAGCTGTCAGGATGGAGCTGTCAGGATAGAGCTGTCAGGTCAGAGCTATCAGGATAGAGCTGTCAGGTTGGAGCTGTCAGGGTAGAGCTGTCAGTATAGAGCTGTCAGTATAGAGCTGTCAGGATGGAGCTGTCAGGATAGAGCTGTCAGGATGGAGCTGTCAGGATAAAGCTGTCAGGTCAGAGCTGTTAGGATAGAGCTGTCAGGTCGGTGCTGTCAGTATAGAGCTGTCAGGATAGAGCTATCAGGTCGGAGCTGTCAGGATAGAGCTGTCAGGATAGAACTGTCAGGATGGAGCTGTCAGGTCGGAGCTGTCAGTATAGAGCTGTTAAGATAGAGCTGTCAGGATGGAGCTGTCAGGTCGGAGCTGTCAGGATAGAGCTGTCAGGTCGGAGCTGTCAGGTCGGAGCTGTCAGGATAGAGCTGTCAGTATAGAGCTGTCAGAATGGAGCTGTCAGGTCGGAGCTGTCAGGTCGGAGCTGTCAGGATAGAGCCATCAGGTCGGAGCTGTCAGGATGGAGCTGTCAGGATGGAGCTGTCAGGATAGAGCTGTCAGGTCGGAGCTGTCAGGGTAGAGCTGTCAGGATAGAGCTGTCAGTATAGAGCTGTCAGGATGGAGCTGTCAGGTCGGAGCTGTCAGGATAGAGCTGTCAGGTCGGAGCTGTCAGGTCGGAGCTGTCAGGATAGAGCTGTCAGTATAGAGCTGTCAGAATGGAGCTGTCAGGTCGGAGCTGTCAGGTCGGA
>NW_024664084.1:0-204 GCF_008729295.1 Plectropomus leopardus | reverse complement strand
AGACATGTAGAAAACCTTTTCTTTTCCCCACCCCTGCTCACAGGTGCACCCTGTTCAGCCAGAGAGGAGCTCCAGTCCTCAGCCGTCCACCTCCGGCCATCAGGTGAACGCTGCCCCGCCAGAGAGGAGCTCCACCCCCCAGCCGTCCACCTCCGGCCATCAGGTGAACGCTGCCCCGCCAGAGAGGAGCTCCACCCCCCAGCC
>NW_024664083.1:0-275 GCF_008729295.1 Plectropomus leopardus | reverse complement strand
TGCTGGCTATCAAGGTGCTGTCCAGCAAACAATGTATGCTGGCTTTGAGACAAATGACCTATCACAAAGCCCCTCCCCCTTATTCCCTTATCACACTCAGACAAACAGTCGGTGCACTGTCTAAACTAACAATGGCAGCTATATCCAAAGATGCTATACAGAACTTATGGGGACAGAAGCTCCTGATTTCACCCAGAAGCCACTGAAAGCCAAACTTTGTCGTAGTGAAAGATCGCTCATGTTTTTGCCCTTATTATGCAAAAGAGTCTCATTGC
>NW_024664082.1:0-345 GCF_008729295.1 Plectropomus leopardus | reverse complement strand
TGCTGGCTATCAAGGTGCTGTCCAGCAAACAATGTATGCTGGCTTTGTAGACAAATGACCTATCACAAAGCCCCTCCCCCTTATCACACTCAGACAAACAGTCGGTGCACTGCCTAAACTAACAATGGCAGCTATATCCAAAGATGCTATACAGAACTTATGGGGACAGAAGCTCCTGATTTCACCCAGAAGCCACTGAAAGCCAAACTTTGTCATAGTGAAAGATCGCTCATGTTTTTGCCCTTATTATGCAAAAGAGTTGTGCATTTGTGGCAATGTGCAGTCTTGGCATCAACTCTTGCCTAGCAATGATGGTGGGGTATTTTTTGTTTCTTTTTTTTTTTT
>NW_024664081.1:0-349 GCF_008729295.1 Plectropomus leopardus | reverse complement strand
GACCGATGCGCAGTACGCCACCCCATACAGTCTCGTGTGGCCAGTTTCCAGTCTTTTGGGCTGGCCACACTTTTTGCAGGCGTACTGCAACATCGGCCGGCGGGTTTTGCTCCCAGGTGGTGGCCCCTGCCCTGCAGCAGCACAGTCCTCACTGCCCCTTTCTGGCACTTCATGTACCTGGAAGACAAACACGGCTGGTTTTAGTTCCGTCAGCTCTCGTAGAAAGATTAATCACAGGACAGATTACAGCAGAGCTTCGTGTTAAAAGTCTCACCACTGGGACAGGGTCCGCTGGTTTACTTCAAAAAGCTGAATGTCAGTCTGAGCCATCAGCCTCGGGCTGGCCAGC
>NW_024664080.1:0-402 GCF_008729295.1 Plectropomus leopardus | reverse complement strand
ATTTCATTGCAGAAAAAGTTGTCATCATTACCTTGTTGTCTCCTCCTTTTTCTGCCTGCCATCCTCTCCAGGTGGAGCCCATCCTGTCATGTTGATATGAAGATAAAAGAGGAGCATGAGTGACAGCTCTGCCAGCATCAACAAAAGTTCATGACGACAGTCTGCTCTTATGTAAAGGTAGGATGTGCAGACAAATCAACAGTGAATCATGCTGCTACAACAGCTTTAGCTTTAGCTTCATATTAAGCACTTCATATTTTGTGTTATACACCTTGAATTGCAAACATTCTTACACACTTTATATTTTCATGAATAAATTACGGATTATCATTATAATCGGATCAACAACATCTTGCTTTAAGGTTTAGTCTCAGTGGGCTGTGTTGACTTCAATTGTAGGCG
>NW_024664079.1:0-350 GCF_008729295.1 Plectropomus leopardus | reverse complement strand
AAATAAAGGATGCTTGTTTGAACGGAACCGTGTCTACTCTGCCTTGAATAAAATGAACTGCGTGCCTTAAAGGTGAAATTGGTTTAAAACTAATTCCTGGGGCGAAACTCCCCAGGTGGTGTTGTTGGCAACAATATAGTTGAAGTGTACAATCTGACCAAAAACTCTTATACTCTCACCCCCGTCTCTCGCCACATTTGCATCTCTTTGTTTTTGTTATGTATCTTTTTGTGATTTTGTGTCTTTGTGGAAATGTTGTCTTTTTGGTCATTCTTTTGTCTTTTTGTAGTAGGTTTGTGTCTCTTTGAGGTTGTTTAGCCTGTTTTTGTAGTTATTTTGAGTGTCTTTGC
>NW_024664078.1:0-305 GCF_008729295.1 Plectropomus leopardus | reverse complement strand
TTACTGCATTTAGAATTCAAGTCAGTGCATGTGTTTGGGTAATTTTGTTGCCAACTTTTTTACATTCATCTTAGAAAGAGGTACAAAAATGGAGTAACACTATTGCTCCTGCACTTTTTCAGTGATACATCTATCGAAGAGAGTACAGACAAGACAACCCCAAAGTGAAGCACTTATGAACACAATAATCATCAGTGTCTCCATTTGAGGTAATCTGGATGCTATTCCAATAACATCTATCGTCATCTGCAGCATTTGTCGTGTTAACCCCTACAAAAAAAGTGCACTTACTGAATTCAAAGTCC
>NW_024664077.1:0-301 GCF_008729295.1 Plectropomus leopardus | reverse complement strand
TGCTTAACCCAGGACAGGGGACAGACCCATGTCTCAGGCAGTCAGAGTTGGATGTAACATTCTAGCTAATATAAATTAGCATCTCTGAAGCTTAATGTGGAATGGCCTATTGACCATCGTCAACAACAAAGAAACCAACCCCCACACTGCAGAGAATCAAGGCCTGGCACAGAGCTGCACACGCTGACCCCTCACCCCCTCCAAGTCACTCATTTCTCAGAGGCAACCTTAAAGGCACATGGGTGCTGGACACCCCACCCAGTCAATGTGGAGGATTGTTTAATGCTTACATCATAAACTA
>NW_024664076.1:0-2010 GCF_008729295.1 Plectropomus leopardus | reverse complement strand
CCGGAGCCCGACGGAATAGGTGTTCACACTACGACGCCATTTTCCCTCCCCCAAAAACCACTTGGTTAGGGTGAGAAAAAGATCCTTCTTGGTTTATATTCCCCGGTTGGGACAGCACAATCCCTGCAGGAAATGCAGCAATGTCTTGGTAAATAATATAATAAAAAATATTTTATATCATTGTCCCTCCTGTACTATAAATACTGAAGGGTCCCTTAATAACACCCAAATTAACGGCTTAAAAGTAGCGGGACGATCAGTGGTGACGAGCTAAAAAAATGGTTTTGCTGGTTGTTGCTCTCAAACATAGACTGTTATATGAAGATGGTCTTGAACTGCAATAATAATAATAATAATAATGATAATAATGCATCATGCATGGGGGTTGGGGTGTGGCATGTTGGGTGGGGCTGAGTGATCTTTGAAGTGAGTGTGTAGCTCATCTGGCTTTAGTTCCCATTACAGGAGAATTAAGAGAGGGGAGATAAAAGACTACTTTTCACAAGAGGAGACAAAGATGGAGCGGGAGAGAAACCCTCCTTAGAGATGACAAGAGAGTGCAGCAGGTTCTGCGATCTCTGTGTGGTCTCTGTCAGGTGACGCGTCCTCTGAAAACCACACAACATCATGGAGCAGCAGAAATATCCACAGCTTCAGTTCCCCTAATACCATGCTTCATTATAGCAGAAGACTCTTGAAATAGCAAGGAAAACATTTTTTTCATCTTTTATTTGGCTCTATTAGCTGATTTAATAAAACATAGAGCTTAAAAACTCAGAGGCAGTGGTGTTTAAAGTTCGAACAGGCACCCTCAGGGCTGCTTAAAAGGGATAACTTCGTGATAGTAGAAAAAAACTATAAAACGGTACATTTATTCCAGTTAAATGAAGAAGAAATGACCGAAAAAAATGGAAAAAAAGGAGAAGAAAAACAAACAAACAAACAAACAAACTAAAAAGAATGCTTAACTAACCATGTCTAATTATGATGATTATAAATATAGTTTTCCCTAACTTTTTTTTTAAAAAATTCCAAATCCAGAAGTTTCTTGCAGTTTGTGAGACATTTATCCCTTAGTTGCTCACTGCCTGTTTCCCATGTTTTTGAAAGAAATTGCATCAATTTTTTGTTACAGACATCTGAAAGCAGCACAACAAAAGTGATGTCACTCCAGCTTCCAAAGGGTTAAGTGGCGGCTCCTAAAGTGACAGTCTTTGAGGACGGAGCCATGACAGCTGTGTGGATGCGTGTCTGCAGCTGGCCAGCAGAGGTCTGCCATGTATCAGCATCTAGCAGCTCATGCTGCATTCAAATGCTGCGGGAAATACTGCACTTCTGGTACATTACAGTACATGTCAACACCACAGCTGAAGCCTAGATATGACATGACACGATTTCAGTAAATGCTCATGTTTGCATGAACATGAATAGATGGGGATGCCTCATACCCGAGTGTAGTGTGTCTAAGTGATGTGAGAGTTCAGACACTGATGAGTCCAGCTCCCTGTGGACCTTGTTCACTTGCTGCAGTTCACAAAGCAGATCAGATTTCACTCTGCAAATCACCTCTGTTTGTGTTGGCAGAGAGGAGTCATCACAGTCCATCATCAACACCAGGACAGCTTTATATGTGAGGAAGATTTAGTTTGGTACAAAAACATGTTTCTTTCAAACATGTGCACATTTTTATGATAGCCCTTGAGATGTGCTGGTTGTGGATTGGTGGGTACATTAAGAACCAATACATCAGCGCTTTTCTACCGCCCCATTCATGAATGTGTACATGCAGATTTTGCTTTCTTTCTCCTCACTGAAATGTCTTTTACAGCCACTTTTCTTCTCACATTCATTCCACATTCCCATCATTGGGAGGTTCATGTTTGTGTGCCAGATCATTTGGTTCAGTGTTTTGTTCCAGAAAGTATTATTATTATTATTATTATTTTAAATTATCATTATTTTAAAACAAAGAGTGGGTATCACAAATTAACCCTTTGAACCCAGAGCACA
>NW_024664075.1:514-1295 GCF_008729295.1 Plectropomus leopardus | reverse complement strand
ATAATAAAAATATATATCATTTTCTTTAAACATATAATTATAAATATAGATTTCTTGATCATTTACTCTAGTTATATAGTTATAAATCCATTGATTTTCTCTCTATCTCTCTCTTAAAGGGAATTGTCAGGTCATTTCTTTGTCACTTTTTACTGATGTATTTCGCAAGACATTTCATGTCAAGTTGCTGTTTTCGTTTTTTTCCCCGTGTTTTTGAAAGAAACCAATTTGCTCATGTTTCAAAGACTTGAATCCTTGTGAAAGGGGTCTGAATGCAGCACAAGAAAACCAATGCCCATCCATGTTTCAAAGGGTTAATAAATCCACAGTCAGTGCGTCTCCTTCAGTTACATGGCAGTTGACATACACCCAGTGGGGAGAAGCAGTTAGGACCACCGGAGCATAGAAGCTAAGCAATGTTCTTCTATGGCCTGGTACTGTGGGCTCGATGTTAGTGTGGTTCCAAAAGTCACATGATTACACAAAGTGACAGATCAGCGGCAGTGGTACCTCCTTGTGTTCTGCAAAGTCAAATGACTGTTTCTGTTAAAAGAGTCTGGTGGCTCTGGCAGGGAGCAGCAGCAAACCATATTTTACCCACCTAAAAAAAGGACTGGGAAGTGCCTGTTAAATATTGTATATGCCATACAGTATTAATTCATTATTGACATTATCACTATGTAGGCCAGCCTTTTTTTAAAAAATACATTAATGAAGTTATGGAAATGGAATTAAATATTATGGAAAAGTTTAAAATATTATATATATTGATATATTGATA
>NW_024664075.1:0-480 GCF_008729295.1 Plectropomus leopardus | reverse complement strand
CTAGCAAAAAAGAAAAGTTAAAAAGAAGATTAAAAATTCACAATAATTATAATAAAAATATATATCATTTTCTTTAAACATATAATTATAAATATAGATTTCTTGATCATTTACTCTAGTTATATAGTTATAAATCCATTGATTTTCTCTCTATCTCTCTCTTAAAGGGAATTGTCAGGTCATTTCTTTGTCACTTTTTACTGATGTATTTCGCAAGACATTTCATGTCAAGTTGCTGTTTTCGTTTTTTTCCCCGTGTTTTTGAAAGAAACCAATTTGCTCATGTTTCAAAGACTTGAATCCTTGTGAAAGGGGTCTGAATGCAGCACAAGAAAACCAATGCCCATCCATGTTTCAAAGGGTTAATAAATCCACAGTCAGTGCGTCTCCTTCAGTTACATGGCAGTTGACATACACCCAGTGGGGAGAAGCAGTTAGGACCACCGGAGCATAGAAGCTAAGCAATGTTCTTCTATGGCC
>NW_024664074.1:0-650 GCF_008729295.1 Plectropomus leopardus | reverse complement strand
ATTAAAATGAAATCCTGTTGAGTGATGACGTACCTGAGGCACAAAGGTGTGGTGCACCTCCAGCGCTTGCAGAAAGATGGAGCGAAACCTGGTCTTCATCATTCCAAAGGCACGCTCGATGATAGCGCGTGCCCTGGAATGATGGTGGTTGAAGCACTGGGCTCCCACACCTTGTACTGGCCGCTTGTAGGGAGTGATGAGGGGGAGTGGCTGTTGGAGGCACGGGTACCCACCGTCTGCGAGGATGAAGTGCCCTGGAGGAGGGTAGATGGCCCGCCTGTACAGTGGGGTGTGCCGGAGTACTCTGGAGTCATGCACCAACCCCGGCCAGCCCACGTACGTATCGATGAAATGGTCCTGATGGTCACAAACTGCCTGCAGGATAACTGATGCAAACAGTTTCCTGTTCTTGTATCAGTGACCATCAGGGCCGCTTGGTGGCTTGATCCTGACATGACAGCCGTCGATTGCTCCAGCAGCTTTTACAAAAGCTCTGTGTCTTGCCAGCCCTGCAAATCCACGAGTTACTGTCGCCAGGTCTTCTGCAGTCCTTGGGAGGCAGATGACCTTGTGGCGAATTGCCACCACCTCCTCAGTAACTCGGTGGACGATGCGGTGGACAGTGGAGCGAGGCATCCCAAACACTCTGG
>NW_024664073.1:0-288 GCF_008729295.1 Plectropomus leopardus | reverse complement strand
CGGTAGGTGTGTTGAAGGCCGTCTTCCACTCGTCCCCCTCACGAATCTGTACCAGGTGGTAGGCGTTTCGCAGATCCAACTTGGTGTAGATGGTGGACCCTTGAAGGAGCTCAAACGCCGAGGCGATGAGAGGCAGAGGGTAACGATTCTTGACGGTGATGTCGTTGAGGCCCCGGTAATCAATGCAGGGTCGCAGGGAGCCATCTTTCTTGCCAACGAAGAAGAACCCTGCGCCAGCGGTAGAGGAGGAGGGGCGGATGATGCCGGACGCCAAGGCCTCCTTAATGT
>NW_024664072.1:0-210 GCF_008729295.1 Plectropomus leopardus | reverse complement strand
ACAGGGTATTTTCCCAGGAAATTTTCACAGACTGCGCACAGGTAGTGCGTTTTAACGTTACCCATGGATGTATAAATGAAGAACAGTTCTACCTCACTCAGCAGTTGGTCTGCAAAACAAGGTTGACAGAGCTAACGCAACAGACTTCAAATTGCTGTGTTGCGGCCTGGCCTACTGTTTTTTTTTCAGCAAGCACAAAATCACACAGGC
>NW_024664071.1:0-230 GCF_008729295.1 Plectropomus leopardus | reverse complement strand
CCCTATTTTTGGATGAAATCTTATAATCTCCCCACAGCTTATTTTCAGTTCATTTTCTGATCATTTTTTACTTTTGTTTTTGCAGTTTGCCACAAGTTTCTGTCAAGTTGCTCAGGACCGTTTTCTCTGTAATGATACATCAGTGGGCGTTCACGTGACGCTGGGCGTGTCCACGTGGCGCCGAACAGAACCGGTTGCGCGCTAATGAAGCGCTGAAGGACAGAGTCAGG
>NW_024664070.1:0-432 GCF_008729295.1 Plectropomus leopardus | reverse complement strand
GAATATTTCAAGTATTTGGACATACAGTCGTCCTCAGAATTATTCATGTCCTTGCTAATTCTTGTGATTTTTTCATTTAGTGATGAAATGAATGTTTTCAAATTTGTGTATCAGTTATATGTGACCAACAATTGAAAGAATGACAACAATACAAAATTCAAAAAAATATTTATTTCTGGGGTATTTTATTAATGGAGTCCCAAAAAATGCCATGTTCAAAATTATTCATACCCTAGTCCATTGTCTTTATTTAATAGTCAATGGCATAGCCTTTATTCTTTATGACTGCTTCTAGAAGATTCTTGTACGTGTCCACAAGCTTCCTGCACGTCTCCTGTGGGATGCTGGCCCACTCTTCCTTGGCGAATGCCTCAAGCTGGGTCAGGTTGGTTGGTTTCCTCGCCATCACTCTGGTCTTCAAGTGATGCCACA
>NW_024664069.1:0-341 GCF_008729295.1 Plectropomus leopardus | reverse complement strand
CAAGAAATGAGCAACTTGGCAAAAGAAGCTCCGCTAATTGAAAGACACTGGGAAAAGTGACAAGAAATTACCTAAAAATTCATTTAAAATTTTAAAAAATATATAAAGAAAAGGGAAATTAACAAGTTTTTTGAAGGGAAACGATCCAGAAAACTCTCACTTTTAACTTAAAAACATTATAATTGTTTTTTTTCTTTTTGGCACTTTTTTTAGGTCATTTTCTTTTGTTGTTTTATCTGAAATTTCAGCTTATTTTCTTGTAACTCTTTTGCTAATTTCTTGCTGATTTGGGGAAATATCTTGTTAAACTGAAAAACTTTGGGTGATTTCTCGTAAAGTTG
>NW_024664068.1:0-306 GCF_008729295.1 Plectropomus leopardus | reverse complement strand
AGGTGATTGGCATAGTATAGTGTTTAGTTTCTGTGTACTGTGTATGTCGTGAAAGGGTAACTTCAGTTTGTTTGTTTTTTTATCAACCTGGACCCGATTAGTGATTAGTAGGAAAAAATATCATTCACATGCGTCCGGTATTGAGTGAGAAAAACACGTGTCTAGTGTGCTGACTTGGTTTATCGTCACTTGTACTATGTCTTGTCCATCACATTTTTTTGTTGTTGTTTAGTGCTTTTGCAAACTTTTTGCAATTAAGAGAAAATCCCACCATTATGTAGTTTGTAGAGACTTTGACAGCTTTCA
>NW_024664067.1:0-207 GCF_008729295.1 Plectropomus leopardus | reverse complement strand
TCCGACAGAGGGATTTGTTACACACAGTGTGTCCAAGCACCATAAAAAAATTAAAAATCCAATGATAATGTCTCTTTTTATAGTTTCTGGCAACGATAGATGGTGTTATTTTGGCAATTTTAAAAACCTTCCAAACCCTTGGGCCTGCAGGTTTGGAAGGCATTTTTTTTTTAGAAATCAGAACAGAAAACAGAAAGGGCCTTATAA
>NW_024664066.1:0-390 GCF_008729295.1 Plectropomus leopardus | reverse complement strand
ATCTCGTCGGTAAAGGGGCTAAAATTAGCACATTCACCCAAGTGTTGTGTTTCCATCAATGCTGATTGGAGCCAAAGGTAATAAATACCCATGACTACTGCAGAGTCATTTAACCTGGGTGTGAATACCGATTGTACACGTTCCCATTGCATTAAAAAGCCAGATGTCAGCAGGTGTTGGCGGGTTGTTTTTTTGGGGGGGGGTGGGGGGGTTGCAGTGGAAATAAGGCTCAAGAAACTGAATGTATACTCTTCTTCTTGTTTAAATGATGTTATTGACTATTTCTGCAATAATTCACTTACAGGTGTGTTTACTCTACAAATGTTAGGGTTAGGGCTTGTTACTTCAGGAGCCACCATTACTGTTCGACAAGCCTGCATTTTATGTCAT
>NW_024664065.1:0-375 GCF_008729295.1 Plectropomus leopardus | reverse complement strand
TGATCGAGAAAGTTCCTCCTCGTACTCTGCTATCGTTCTTTCAAACAGCCCAAATATCTCTTCAGCAGCCGCAGTTAGTCGCTGCTTCACCAACGCTCTCAGCATTTGGACTTTACACATTTTCACACTTTATCAACACAACAAACAGACGGCTCTGCCCGACGCCATCTTCGTCAAACTGCGCTCAGTTTCACACAGGAGAGAATACTGCTTCCGGAGCAGCTCGCCTTCAAAATAAAAACCCACAAGCGTTTACAGTCTTACTGTGAAAAGAGAAAAGAGACTTTAAAAAATGACATTCACTGAGCTTTAAGGGTTATGAAGGCTAATTCTTGAACTGGGAAACAAAAGCTATAAAACATTTCTCAACACAAG
>NW_024664064.1:0-1818 GCF_008729295.1 Plectropomus leopardus | reverse complement strand
CTATTTTCTCGACCTTTTAAAGCGGACTTCAACTCAGACAGTTTTAAGTCCTTGTGAAAGGTGCCTGAGGGAAGCACAAGAAAAGTGATGTCAATTCAGGTACCGAAGGGTTAAAGTGTGGTGTTTTGATAATAGGTATTATTTTTTAACCAGCTTTGCCTGTGGTGCACTATATACGTGCACAGATTTACCATTCACTGTGTTGTTGTGTGCAAACTTTCTTCCACTACCTGAGCAAGGACTTAATCCCAGAGACCAAATCAAACAGAAATATGTAATACCTTTACGTCCTGCAGCATGGATGCAACTCTTGGAGTCGACAGGGAAACAAAACTCAGCAGCACAACAATATCTTTCTTTTGGCCAACCAGAATCATCTACTGTAAGCATTATCATCTAAATGAGGCTGACAAAGCATGATATCTGCCACCAGTTTTGCATTGAAATACTTTAAAGATCGATCACAGAAAATGCAATGTGTGTAGCCGTGTTTGTTGCATCCATAATCTTGGAGCATAATTATGTTATTAAATGCTGAGTATTGACCTAATTAATGGAAGAAGCCTTGAAGCTGCAGATTTATCATTTATTATTTCTTAGCAACAACATTTATCTCAAAAAACTTAACGCAATAATGACTGTATTTATTAAACATGTTCAAGGATTCATAATTTATTTCATCGCCTGTGCAGAAGTCATCCCTCGTGGCTGCATTGCATTCTGGTCTATTGAGAATTGAGGAGAAATTAAAAAATATATATCTACAAAAATAAGGAAGTATGATACAGACAAAACACAGCAGGACCGGATTCGGGTTTCATGCTTATTATCTCTGCATACATACAGTACATGTTACTGCATACTGCAGAGGATTGATGCATCAGTGTTGGGACTGCTCATGTTAAATGAATGAGAGCCCACAGTGAGGCGATGCAGAGGTTGTCTGAATGGGAGAGCCTGCTCAGTGACTCTTCCTCTTCACCCTGCCTCTTCCTGACCTGCTGTGTCTCTGTGTTCTGCTCCAGTGTGCTCAGTGACGGCTCTAAAGTGTTCCAGGAGGCCTGAAAAATCCTCTTCACTATTTCTTTAATTATGATGTAGACATTTTAGAGGCTGTCAAGTGCTATCTTTGTCTCGGGCTGCTTTTGCATTCTGTTAATGCTTCTGTATTGTCGTACGCGCTCTCAGAGTCATCATTTTATCTGTCAGCTACACAGTGTGGAATTTGCCTTAGTGATGATGGCACAGAAACATATTGACAGCTAACATGGGGAAATGTGAAAAAGTATGCTGGTACACAGGATACAGGACTACAGGAGCTCACATTCAGTGCCAAGAGGCAGTGCAGGATGTACAGTGCACGCTGTCATTGTGTGTGCAGCACTAATGCATGCAGTCACATGCAGACTCCCTGTCTCCAGGAAAAAAACAATGGCATTATACGGTTGCTGCAAACCACGGATACATTACATTTGCATGTTATTATGTCGCAGATACATTTTTCAACATCACTGTGTCAATGTTTAGGTTTAGTCAGGTGTCATCGTTGGATAAAACATCATTTTTCAGCTGATGCACCTAAAACAATATGACAATTAGCCATTTTTTTTAACATACAGCTCGCAGTAACTTTGGCAGAAAAAGAAAACTTAACAAGATGGCTTAGCTGTTACTCACAGTTTTCTGGCTCGAATTTTGATACGCCCCTCTTTCTTTGGCATCTGACATCTCTGGCACTCCACTCTCCGGGGTAGAAACAATTCCAAATATATGTGTGTATATACATCCAATTAGCTCCACGCAATTGTGTGTACAGCA
>NW_024664063.1:0-315 GCF_008729295.1 Plectropomus leopardus | reverse complement strand
ATATTTTGTTACCAGGGTTACCAACACGCAGAAAAACTCTATTATGCCGCTTTAAGTGTCAACCTGCTCAAAGGATCAAAACGACAGAGGGATCAGACTTGGAGTGAATGTGTTTACTACTGCGCAAAATAATAGAACCAGAAATGTTTCATAGCGCTCTGAGTCAAATAGGATTTTCTCATGATGTGTTATATATAAGTTTATATCTAAGTTTGAAATAAATCCGCTCTCATAGCTTCTTTGTGGTCTGAAGAAAAATTTAATTGCTTTTTTTCTTTCCTAATGTGCATATATAGTATATTCTTTTTTGTGTAT
>NW_024664062.1:0-337 GCF_008729295.1 Plectropomus leopardus | reverse complement strand
TTTCTTGCCCATGGCTGTGCCTTTTATTTGGAGAAATAATTGTCCATTAAATTCAAAATCGTTGCGGGTCAGATTAATTTCCAATAATTTGAATACTTCCTTATCTGGTCTTCTTTTGTCGTGAAATTTATAAAAAAAAATGTCTCTAACGGCTTGGATGCCTTCTTGTGTGTCTATATTAGTGTAAAGGCTCTCGACATCAATAGTGAACAAAAGGGACCCTGTGGGGATGGTGAGATTTTTAATTTTATCTATGAAATCATAAGTGTCCTTAATATAGCTTTTATGTTTTTTTGCCAATGGGTTTAAATAATAATCAATAAATTCAGCAGACCTG
>NW_024664061.1:0-677 GCF_008729295.1 Plectropomus leopardus | reverse complement strand
TTAATAACATTAACAGACATTACATTATATAATGTAATGTCTGCCCTGTCAACTTTCGATGGTACTTTCTCGACAGAGAGCTCTGGAACGCCTCTGCTGCTCTGAGAAACTCTCTGCGGTGTACCAGGGGCACAAGACTCTCCGCGGTAAGAAACTGTCTGCGGTGTACCAGGGGTACGAGACGGTGTCTCAGGGACAGAGACAAAGTCAGTCAGTATAATGGCCAAAAACAGCATTATATTGCACGTTGACAGGGTTGTTAACTCCGCAGATGCACTGCTCCATAATGTCATACCCATAGACTGTTAGCTGAACACCATGCAATCTGCATTTCTCAGCTCCGGGTCTTTAGGGCTCGTACCTGCACAATGTCAGGGAGGCAGTCTCGGTTAAGCTGTGGCACCAGCACCACCACCATCACCGCCGCCTATTTGTGGTCATACTGACCGACTGTCATACGTGACCTGTCTTTGGAGGGCCCCCACCGGCCGGCCTAGCGCCGGAGTTTGGGTGGGCGGTTCCTTCGGCCAGCAGGTTCACCTCTATGGCTGGGAGGGTTTAGCGTGTGAGAATGTAACACCCCTCTCCACACTCCTGCCATGCAGGCCCCATCCTAAGCAGAATCAAAATGTCCCATTTGTCCTATGCCAGTCTCCATTGCCTGCGCGATGGAGATC
>NW_024664060.1:0-410 GCF_008729295.1 Plectropomus leopardus | reverse complement strand
TGAATTAAAACAAAACATAAAAAAATGAAATACATTTCTATCAAAGTTTCCACAGGAGTGACTGGTATCCTATAACACTAAAAATATGGCTTTGACAGCAGCATGAATTAGGAGTCAGTGTACTGTAGTGTAGTCACCACTGGGGGGCAGTATGAGCATCAGACATATTGTGGAAGATTTTTATATGGTATGATGGTTGTAATGTCATCTGAATGTAAAGGGCCATGTTTATTGAATCATGTTTTAACATACACTATCCCACAGTATGCCAGCCTATGTTTCTGAAGCTCTTGTGGGGTTAAGGCTGTTTGTGTAGAAATGTTTTCTGTTCCAGACTAGTGATCCTTGACAGATGTGGGCTGTGAACTTGAGAAACAGTGTGTACCTTTGGTCATCAGACACATGAAAAA
>NW_024664059.1:0-402 GCF_008729295.1 Plectropomus leopardus | reverse complement strand
CGTAACTACATGAGCCGAACGCACCTGCATACACCGCCAGACCTGCCGGAGGGATATGGTGAGAACTAGGGCATCACACGCAGGCGCACACGCACGCACACACACACACACACACACACACAAACTTGGAATTCAGCTTGAGAATTTAATTTCATAAAGTAGGTAGAGACTAATAGTGCCTCAATACATTTTGTAACCATCTTCCTCATTTTGAGCAGTGACGACACTGTGATACAGACAGCAGTTTTTATTATGTGGTGTGACGTCTGGTTATGATCATGCGATTACAAAGTGATCAAATCCTACTTCTGCAACACCAAGAGGTGTTTATTTGTGGAAGGTCTTGTCTGCCTCACAGTCCTGAAGTTTTAGAGGCATGTAAATAGTCTGTTATCTTTTTAG